>NW_010237439.1:0-18235 GCF_000690775.1 Eurypyga helias | reverse complement strand
TATAAAATTTTTATTTTTTTCTGAGTTTGCAATAAACTTGGCAAACTGAAGAACAGGTGCAAACTGTTTTGTGATAATGGATTAAACATTGACTTGGGTAGTCAAAACAACCGGATTTATGGAAATGGGTGCCTAAAATTTAGTAATTTTTTTTCTCTAAATGTAGTTATCTGTGCCTGTGTTCTCCTCTGTACGCACGTGTCCACAGCATTCTTTGAGACACCAAAATGGTACTTCTAGGAGTCTGGTTCTCTACCTAATAATCTAAAGAGCTGATCAAGGTAGTCTTACTTGGTTTTCTGTCATGGTTCAATGTATTGCAGGTAAAGATTCAGAAACTGCAAAAAAGTGTCAGAAAAGATTGTAGGATTGGCAGAAATATATCAAAATATGATCGTTGTACCCTACGCTTGTAAATATGAGTATGGTTGTAAATACAGATATAACTGTTCTTCAACAAATCGTCCTCCCTTCGGTAGCAATGCAAAAAATTCCCTGGGGGTACAGTAAGAAAAGCGTGTCTCCTTTTTGATTATTTCAAGTTACGGGTTTACCATATTTCTAAGGAAAAAGGAAGTAATTAATTTTGATGAATTCCCAACTGTAACCTAATTTTATCCTTGTAGTGTATATTACTGTACCCTTCTGTTTTAAAAACTCTCATATGAGTAGGAAAGCCAGAACAAAACCCTTCTGTTAATCTCCAATAACTCATGCTTTAGCGCCAGCTACAGGGCTAGTGACATGAACACCATGGTCCCAGGTGCTCACCTGCGTCCTTCAGGAGATCTGCAGGGAGCAGTAAGTCACGTGAAAAGGGGCTCTCAGGGTGGTCTCTGCTAGCAGCAGAGTGGGCTGCTGTCACTGGGCCACCAGCACCTTCTTTTCTGGGCAGGAAGATTCAGCGGGCACTGCAAACCTCTTCCCACAAGCTTTGCCTTCTACTGGGACATCCTGGCTACAACAGAGTACACTGTTACCGTTACATAAAACAGTCTTAGAGAAATGCTTTAGGAATGGAAACTTCCAACAAATGGAGAAGATCAACCCACACCCTCATTTTATTAAATTGGCTGTATGCTGCTAGATACTCTCTCCTTTACTTCCAGCAATATTTTATAAGCTTGCTTTAATTTAGAACTTTACCTATGCCACCACCTATCTTTGGCTTTCCATATTTTTCTCCATGATGGTTTTTCCGAAACACGTTCAAAAGTATGTGTGTCTTTGCATCTAGTGTTTTCAACCTGATAAAATTAATACACATGTATCTAATTACAACATTTTATCGGCTCAAAAAACTAAGAAGGAGGTAGTGCTTTCAGCTGTATTTCTTCCGTGATACTGTATTAAATCCTCCTGACATTATGTACCAAAGCTAAAACTACATCACCAGTATCTTAAGCTCTAAGTGCCTGTATTTGTTTCTACTAACAGCTGTGAAAGACATTTTTCTAAGATCTACTGCAAAATATGAAAGTATGGCATGCTGGAGTATGTTTTGTAGATTATAATGCTCACACCTATAAATACATTCCAGCAAGTTTCTTCATTCTAAGACCGGGTTTTATCTATACATTTGAGAAAACACTTTGCAAGATAGGAAACTTGGAGTGTAATTTTTCACTGTTTTCAGCTGCTCAGCCAGAAGAGCTGCTAAATGAATGAACACAATATTTAATATGAAAATTCAGAGCTGTTTTATTTTATGCTCACATCAGCATAAGTAGGCATACTTACCCTCTGGGGGGAAAAATGACTTGGTGTCTTTTATCACCTAATACAAAATGAGTCTCTGTGATTACCATAATGTTTGATGACCGTTTCAGTGAAAAATTGGTACTGTAAGTCATCACAGAAGCCCAATCATGTTCTTTTAAGGCTGTGATTACAGTGGTAGGACTGCCTTCTATAAATAAGTTTCTAATGTGTAAGCATGTACATGCTTATGTCTCCCCTTGCTTTGACATACCAATACATCCGTGTGTACCTGTACAAACAAGCAGGGAAAGAAAGAGACAACACATTATTTTTGCCTACGTGGACCTTTTCTCCCACATCTAACCTCTGTCTGCTAGATAGTTTTGAGTGGCACAAGTAGATCATCCAGGAAAATAACTGATCAGATGCCTGCATGTTTGCTCCATCAGGTGCGAGATACCACTCAAGAGCCCTGTGGACGATTATCATTCATGAAGGAGCCAAAATCTACAAGAGGCCTCGTTCATCAAGCCATATGTAACCTAAATATCACTTTACCCATTTACACAAAGGTACTGTGAAATTATAGTCAACTATAGTAGTCAGCATTATCATGTAACCAAGACACGAGTAGGAGGGCGAAATACTGTTAATACTGTTAAAGCTTTGTAGTCAGGTATTCTATAGAAGAATAAATCCACACCAGGGCTTTCAATTTCTTGGGTTCGTTACTGTTAATGCCAGTGTCCAAAGTCATTATCGAATATTTTCTGAGGTCTCAGAAGAGGTAGCAGAAGGGAGTAAAAAATCCACTTTGCACTGCATAGCTCCCGTGGTTTCCTTTGGCGTTGCACAAGACCTGTGCTGATCTTACTTCACACAGAAATTTTACCCAGATTCTGTCAGGGGTGAGAGAGATGTGGGACTCCGTGAGTACCTCTCAGTTCATTTCTTCCTTTACTGAAGACTGCCCACGCTGTCCAACCATGTCTTGTGACACCTCTCTGGTGGTGAAGTCACCGTTCGTACCTGTTTCACAACGTGAAAGGATAATGTCTGTAGATCATATGATGATCTTCAGGTATGAAGTACAGAAGGACTGAAAACTCTCATTTTTTCATTCGCCAGTTTGAAAGTTAATGGGCTTTGCAATAGCATTTTTGGCTAACTGCTGTGTTTGTCTGTGGTGATAGTGGTAAGAAAGTAGAAGATTTGAGCTCTACAATTTGGAAGGTTTTATAGCAGTGCCGAAAATATTTTTTAGACTGATTTTTAATATTACATTAACTTTTGACACTGACTCCTCTTCCTACATCTGATCAAGTCTTTCAAGAATCTACAAGTACGTCACATGGTGTAAATGGTCTTTCTTCAAAATATTGTTATTAACAGTTATTAATATACCTGGGGAAGAAAATGGTTCAATATCAGGAGCAGAAAAAGGAGGAAAACTCTAGTTAATATTTATAAGTAACAAGATTGAGAGCAGTTGAATTCTCACAAATCATGGGAGTGCCCTTGATTTCTCTTTAGGTAAGATCAGTTGTTAAGAAGCACTGGTTTCCTTAGAAAGAGTCAGTTTATTGCTATTCTGTGAAAACTCAGACTTGTCCCAGTAGGAGCTGCATGCCTTTTAGGAATGTATTATGCTGTTTGCCCAAAATCTTGCCTGATGGTGTTCATTTTTTCTGAGCATTTTTTGCATATAATATTATAATCTTTATTACAGCATTTTTGTATAGTTTAAAAATAACACATCTCAACATATTTTAACTTTAAATGGGTAATGTTCTAAACTATTTTAAGTATTTTTTCATGCTAATTTATGGGTGCAGAAGGATGTAATATTTTTAAGGTTTGGTACAAATAAGAATCACTAGCATTCTAACACCCAGAAGCAACTTTTCTGTTTGTAATTTGCTTGACTCTTTTGTGTTTTAAATTGACAGTTTAGAGTTTTGCTGCTTTTTGACATAAGAAATCATTGGCAGAAACTTACTGCATTTGCTTCTTTTCTGTTAAATGTTGTCAGAAGTTATTTTTTCCTACTCTTTACTTCTAAAAAATTTGCATTTTGCCTGTTCTATTTTCCCCTTCTCTTTTTGCATGGCATTTTGGAACTGAAAGGAATCAGAGTCAGACCAAGAACAAGAAGAAGAGGTAATGTTGCTATAACAGCATGTTATTGCTTACGCACACTACTAAAATACAACTGAAAGACAGAGCTTGGAAGATCAAACCTGTAGTGTAACAGACATATCAATCATTAGCTCGATGCTACAAAACCAGTGGGATGCACTTTAAAGGATCTTACACAGGCTCATGTCTGGAATTTCCTGAGTTTAGCAAAAATTGAAGTTTCACTGACTCAGATGCACCAATTTTGGCAGCGTGTAATAGTTCATTTTGCTTTCAGTAGTTACTTAATTTAAAAATTATTTTTCTCAAGAATAAGCCATAACAGTGTATTTCTTTAAGCTTTATTCTCTGCAGCACAAAAAAAGGGGAAATGGGGCTGATTTTTCTGATTCTGAGAATCATCCTACATCCTAAAAATAACACAGGGTTGCTACTAGACTTGTCTAAAGTATTCAAAGGATCGTTTGCATGGTACACTTTTTACAATACGCCTAAGTATGGTCTGAATACACTTCCTCTAGTTAGTGGTGCTGGGTAGGGGGAAACAGAGGCAGAGGAACAGACCTAAATACAGCAATTACCCCATCAGCGAGTTCCCCACTGTTGGGAGGAGCCTGCGACCAGATTGCCACCGAATGCACGACCTGTATACCCAAAAGGGCTGCCATTCACAGGTCTTGTCCATTTACAGCCTCCAGGAGATGGGATCCTACAGATTTCTCAGTTGGATGCTGAAGCCCAGTACAGAATCAGTGTTAACCCAGAAGTTACAAGTAACTTTACCCCAAGTGAAAGGTGTAGAGGTTCATCTTTAGTGTAAACTGAATTGCATCTTAGTGGAGAAATGTGGCCAACTCCTCTTACATTCCCAGCCCCGTTCTGGCAGTTATAGATGTTTCCTAAGGTCTGACCCCGACATGAATGAGTAACACTAGAAAAGCATCCCCACGTTTTGATGATGCTCAGCTGCTGGAAACAAGTAAGAGTGCCAGCATGTGGGAATAGCCTGCTCCCCAAAGATGATAGACGTCGTTTCCATGAACTGCAAAACAGAGTTCAGAAGTTTTGTTGCGTGGATTGCAGTTTCCTATTAGCATTACAGAAATACCTGCCAATCCTATTTCAGTGCTGAAATACAGGCACTGTGAGGTGAAAACATGGCCAAAGTTTTTAAGCTAATTTGTACTATATCCATTCAGAAGGTAACATTTCTTATTGGGTGATCATTGAATTTGGTACCAGAAGCACAAAACTAATTCTTTTAGCCTCTACAATGGTATTGATGCATTCCCAGTGAAGTCCCTTGAAGTTGTTTTTAACAAATCTAAGATCTGTAAAACCAGTGTAAAGGATAATGGAAAACTGTTTTTCCAAACATTGATGACTTCTTAAATCTTTATACAAGAAACTAAAGCACAAAAGGACAAGCTCACTGATGGCTAAAAACACCTTCCTTTTTCGTTTGTTTGATTGCTTATTCATTTTTACATTAATAATCTTAATTAGTATGCCGACATAATTCCAGACTGATTTGGAGGAACGTGAAGGGTCAGTTAAAGTATCCTAGGGAGCCCAGGTTACCACATAGGGCAATCTGTGCATCAGGGGAATTCATACAGTTGTGGATCTGTAATACACACTGCTAAGTAAGTTTAATAATGTGAGACTCAGTGACTGCAAGGCATGTGTGAACCTTGAAGTGTTGCCACTGAAATACTTGTATTCATTTTCAGTTTATGGAAAAGCAGTAATTAGTAACATCTTAACTGAGATTATATATTTATCTTTATAAAGAATACTTTCAAACAAATAAAACCTTTCCAACACTCACTAAAAAACTATGCTGGGGCCTTTAACATACACAGGACGTTGTATCAGTAGTACTGCATAGCTGATTTTCATTCCTCGCAGTCACCCTACCACCACAGGTTTGCATGGGAAGTTAAATGTTTAGTGCTATTTCTAACCTTGCATAACCAAATTTACACAACAAAACTCTTTTTTTTTGTTTGTGTGGACAAATGACTGTGCTAGCAGAACTAAAAA
The DNA here is from genome assembly GCF_000690775.1 of Eurypyga helias. Classification (NCBI taxonomy): domain Eukaryota; kingdom Metazoa; phylum Chordata; class Aves; order Eurypygiformes; family Eurypygidae; genus Eurypyga; species Eurypyga helias. Next base: position 12,349 of record NW_010237439.1, on the reverse strand, counting down.
AAAAAGAAAAAGTCAAACAACATGGCAACTTCAAAAATTTGCTTCTTGAATTTTCATAGTTTGACATTGCATTTTTGAAGTTTTTTGGCAAGGGCTATGTTTTCTTTTGAGTAACAGTAAAATTGTATGGCTTTTTCAATCTGTACCCAAATACACTCTCAAAAATCAAAAAGTTGGCCTCCGAGGGCCATCACCGCATCAATAGCTATTAGTGGCACCGCGTCCTAGTCCTTGCCTTAGGCAACGGCAGGTCTTCAGTCATTTCCGCTCCTGCGTTTCTCCATCACCAAGGCCAAAATACAAACCGTGATCTCAGAATGAGTAGGTGCAATGGAGCTGTGCATACAGCATACTAGTTGCCTTCCAGATGGGACATACGCCTTCAGATGACCATATTGAACTTTTTTGCTTTAGATGGGAAGAAATAAATTAAGAACAATGCAGTAATGTACCCAGTAATACAAAAGTCTGGGTCCTCTATACTGCTAGTCACATTTAAAGAAAATACATTGCAGCGTTTTCCATCTACTGTTGACCATAACTGTAGCAAAGTAAAAATTTTTCTGTTGTTAAAAACACTACAGAAATTCATCCAAGCTGTTACCATTATTTTAAATACATCCTTAGTTTGGTTTAACTCAATGAATCTCTCTGTCTCCATACGTTTAATGGGTTTGACTCAAACTGTAGCACTTCACTAGAGACAATATACGCTGGTTATATTCCAACTTTTAAATTTTCCCCTTTTTTCTCTTCCAGGTTGATATGACTTCGGAAAAAAGTAAGATTTTCCTTGGTTTTGACCACGTTACAACGCAGTTTGTATGAAAAATGGTTAAGAGTAAAGATAAGCATGAACGACAGCTAAGCTTTAACTGCTATGGCTAATAACATCAATACTTTAATAATGTAATAAAAAATAATTTATTATCAAAGCAGCTATCCAACTAAATACATTTTAATGTATAAATTAACAAGTAATACAGTTTAAACTAGTTCATCTAAGCATTTACTTTCCTTTGACATCCCTAGTGATCCCGCTATTGCTATTTTGCTTGTATGAATGCTCATCCCTCCATTTTTTTTGTTTTGTCCATTTGTTGACACATATTGTTGTCTCATATTTGAGATAAATGACAGTATCACTTTTGATGAAATCTTAATTAAAACTCCAATATATTTAATTAAACTCATATAGTACAACCATGCAAAAAAGTGATACTGTCCAAAGTAATCAGGCTGTTTAACTCCCCTTCCCCTCCCCCCCCAGACCCCCTTCTACTGTGGTGAAATATGACTGGAAATATGGCCGTTGAGATTGGTACAGCTTATATACCCTTTGCATACACAGGATCAGGACATTACTGTTAGAGAGTGAGCAGTTCACAGTGTCAAAGGTCTCCTTTAATGAAGATGCAAATCATACAAACACCTATTCGGTCTGAAGAGTATATCTAATAAGAACTGTTTTCAAATGCAGTGACTTCTTAAATCTGTTTAGGAAAAGAATGACTTCTGTCTTATTTCCAGTTTAAGGTGCAATGTCTTCCCTTGTTTTCTACATTTCATTGAGGGTTATTTATTCCTGATGTACTATGTACATGCTGTAATTGAAAAGCCAACAGCACTGTGATCCTGAAGATCAAATGGATGATCATTCCCCTGTAACTTCCTTTGTCTAAAGCAGAAATGCTTCATCTAGAGAATAAAAGGCATCACAGCGACAAAATAGCCAATGATGTGGTAGGAAACAGTCTTCAGCATGATTAACAACATTCTTAGTATCAGATTTTTGCTCTAGTTCATTGTCATTTACACCGGGATGACACATTTCATCAAGGTGGAAAAGACACACTGTAGTATAGCCAGCAGAGTGGACTTTCAGGTGCCCCATGACTCACCTTGGCCATGGGAAATGGGAAGTGAATTCAGCAGAACAGTAAAACACAGAGGTGAAAAAGGGTTTGAATGCTCCACCTGCCACATAATTTACTCAGTGCAGTACACCAATCCTAAGGGAGGTGGCAGGATGTAGGTTTGGTGAGGTTGCTCCGTTGTGGCTGTCACAGACTCCTCTAAATTCAACATAGCATAGAGCTAGAATTTTTGGTGACTTACACTGGATGAATGAAAACACTAGTCAGGTAGCAATGCAGTTTTGCTACTTCTTCCTTTGGCTTGGTGGAGAATTAGCTTGAGAATTAGGTAGAACAGCTGCAAAGAGGAGAGTGCAAGAGAGACACTGTTCCCAGGAACTGTTAAAAATATAATTAACAAACCTGAAAGAGACCAAAACATGCCTGTTCGAAGACCGTGGTCATGCGTTGGACATTTAGGACAATGTGTATTACAAATCCACAGAATCGCTAGATAGCACATCAGCGTGCACCAGGCAGTTTGCATTAAAAACAGCAGCACCCGCACGCCAAAGTTTCAGCAGCAAAATCAGCCCCAGCCATCTGGCTGTAACTGATGTGCAGCACAGACATGCAGCATTCATGACAGACGAGGAATAGCGCAGCAAAATGGGTATTTTTCACAAAGAAATACAGATAATTATATATGTTTAGGTTCTCCTTATTTGCATTACTACTTTGGCTTTTAGGCGGGGGTGCAGAAATGTGTCAAGTTTTACTTTTTAAAGGAAAAGTGTACAATTATAATTCCTAAGAATTGCATTCTGCTCATAACTTGCATCAGTTCTCCAATGTTTCATTCTGTTCAGTATACATTTTCTAGTAGTCCTTCCTGAAATTAAGTATTCCCAGCAGGCAGTTACAGCATAATGGGAATTACCTACATCCAATTTACTGTATGTTGATTACACAGATTACACAAATATTTCACCACAGTATGTTTTACAATATTTTCGTGTATCTTTAATTTATATGATTAATTTTTAGACCTATTGTTTTTTAACTGAAGCTACATACCCAGCAGCATTTGCAACACCTTTGCTTTGCATGGAAATAACTTGCCTTACATAAATTGTATGTATGCGTCTAGTGTGAATGTCTGATTTTGGTTGCCATACATTACATTTTATAAAACTCTGAAATCACTTCTAAGTTGATTCACAGTTTTTTTCTTATTCTCTCTCCTTTTCTTCTCTGTCTTCTCCTTCCTCAGTCAATTCATTAGTTGTCAATGAGGATGTTCCAAGGAAAGGACCATGCCTCTTAAAACAAAAGAATGTTCTTTCATTGTTTAGGTGTGAAATCCCCTTAGATGAAATGCCGGTTTGCAGCTGATTCAGATCTCTACATGTTTGATCATATTTTAGATTACTGCAGAATTACTTTGAACTCTTTATTTTGGTCATTAATAAACAAAAAAAAAAAAAAGTTGACACAATGTTATTCTGACAGTTTGCTAACACTGGCTTTCTCTTAGAGGAAATCGACTTTCAATCAGTTCTAATGCTTTCCCCTTTTTTTCTTGTTTATTTTTATTTGAACATTGATCTGTAACATCTGAACAATCTTGAGATGCCTATCTTTGTGTAACTTCACTGTGTTTCTTCTGGTTTTAATTTTAAATTTTGTTGTTATTTTGGTTTTTTTTTAGTGGTGTCCTGATTTGGTTTGTTACAGCTCTGATAACGTATGTGTGGATGTGCTATATTGGTAAAGTTAAGCAAGTTATTTCCTGCCATTTTCCTTTTCAGTTGTTTTGGGGTTATTTTGGGTGGTTTGTTTTGTTTCGTTTTGTTTTGTTTTTCCACCCCCCTGTTAGCTTTGCTTTGCTCTTGTACCCTCAGATCTTGTGGATCCACCATTCCCGGCCCATTTTGTTGACCTTCCTACCACTGCAACCAAAGACTGTCATTTTCAGTCCTGATTACATTTTCCAATCTCTATTTTTGATTTCCATTTTACTTTTCAATGTTTTTCATTCGCATCAAAGATGACGAGACAGAATCTACAGAAACATCTATCCTGAAAAGTCATCTGGTTAATGAAGTCCCTGTACTAGCCAGTCCAGACCTGTTGTCTGAAGTTTCTGAGATGAAACAAGATTTGATCAAAATGACTGCCATCTTGACAACTGACCCTTCTGATAAATCAGGCTCCATTAAAGTGAAAGATCTTGGAAAACCCACTGAAGAAGAGCCAGGAGAGCCTTTTGAAATAGTTGAAAGAGTGAAAGAAGACTTAGAAAAAGTAAATGAAATTCTGAGAGGTGGATCCTACACCAGAGAGGAACGTGTTTTGCAAAAGTCCCTTTCCAGTCAAGAACTTGTAGAAGAAGAATGGGTCATTGTCAGTGATGAAGAAATTGAAGAGGCCCGAAGAAACGCTCCTTTAGAAGTCAGTGAACCTACCTGTGTAGAAGTCAGGGTAGACAAAGAGACAACAAAACCAGAGAAGCGAGACATGGCAGGAATGGTAGATTACCTTACAGAGGATTTAAAAACACATATTTCTCTTCATGAGGTACAGCCGCCGGCCTTACAAGAAGACCTAGTAGAGGAGAGATTTGAAGCTGTAGTAATAAGCAGGGATTCTGAAAAAGAAGGACAAGAATCTCCAACAACTGAAACACTAAGTCCGCAGGAGCAACACAAGCCAGCCTTAGAAATTAAAAAGCCGGTTAGGACAAAATTAAGAGACAAGCAAAAGCAAAAGGAAGGCAAGATGCACAGCGGTGAAGAAAAACCGGGACTAACGAAGCTCACTTCAGATGAGTCACGAGGTGGGGAACCTGGCTTAACACCGGCAGCTCCTCCTGAGGCTAAAGCTGTATCCCCTGTTATAGAGGAAACTCCTATTGGCTCAATAAAAGATAAAGTTAAAGCTCTGCAGAAACGAGTGGAAGATGAACAAAAAATACGGTCAAAACTGCCTGTCAGAATTCAAACAAGAGAAGGCACTGCTGAAAAGGCATCTAAAAGACCGGTGCAAGTCAAAAAAACAGTAGCACACAAAGCACAACCACCCGTTTCACCTTCTTCTAAGACAGAAAGACTTGAAGAGACCATGTCAGTTCGTGAACTGATGAAAGCCTTCCAATCAGGTCAAGACCCATCCAAGAATGTATCTGGACTCTTTGAGCACAAATCTGTCAAACAGAAGCAACAGCTCCCTGAGAAGGAAACAACCCGGAGAAAACCAGTTTCTTCACAAAGCGAACTGAAGCGAGGATCAAGCCACAAGACAGACAAACAGAAGGACAAACAAAGCACGGTATCCAAAGCAGAGAAAGAGCCACAATCCAAAAAAGGAAAACCACAAATTTCTGCCGTCGAAGTCACCAAGAAAGCCGCAGGTAAAGACCAGGTGAAAGGGCAGAGCAGCAAAAAACCGACTGAACCTCTCCCTCCTGTATTTGATGATGAAAGTGCCAAAGACACAGCAGCTGTGAAGGGCAGGACTTCTGACGACCAAGGAGATACTGACTTCCAGATCAGCCCCGACAGGAAAACCTCAACAGACTTTTCTGATGTCATTAAAGAAGAACTGGAGGATAATGACAAATATCAACAGTTCCGACACCTTTCAGTGACAGAGGAGGGAGAGCTTAACTTGGAGCAAGTTCTGACCAGTCCTTTCAGTGTCGCTTTTCCCACAGAGTATGTGAAAGATGGGTTCCTTCCTGCTCTTTCTCTGCAAAGTGCCGCTTTTGATGGGAGCTCAGAGAGCCTTAAACACGAAGGTGTGGCTGATTCTCCAGGTAGCCTACTTGACGGAACCCCTCAGATCAGCTCTGAGGAAAGTTATAAGCATGAGGGTCTGGCAGAGACTCCAGAAACAAGCCCTGAAAGCCTTTCATTCTCACCAAAGAAAACTGATGGGCAAATTGAAGAAGCTAAGGGATCAACTAGAGCACAAACAACAGCAGAAACATGTTCTCCGAAGGAACCCTCTTCAAAAGATGAAAAAGGTATTACTGAAAGACAGCTAGATGCTGTTACCGAGACTACTAAGTCTCATTCTGACCATGTATCAGAAGAGCTTGTACCTACAGCCTCTGAAGAAGAGGCTGATAAACTTACAGAAAGTAGCTCAGCATCCATTATGAAAGATATTAGCAGGGATAAAGAATCCAGGACCACTGCACATTTAACTAAGTCTTCTGAAACACATGACACTGCTTTAGAGAAAGAAAAAGATATAACCTGTGAACGCCGTGTTGCGGTTAGAAGTCCCCAGAAATTGGAACTTTCACTTGCTAGCCATGATAGTGAATGCTTTAGCCCAGTTGCAGATGACTCTTTGGCTATAAGTCACAAAGACTCATTGGAAGCAAGCCCAGTGCTAGAAGATAACTCATCACACAAAACACCTGATTCTTTGGAGCCCAGTCCGATGAAAGAGTCTCCCTGCCGTGATTCCCTTGAAAGTAGCCCTGTAGAACAAACAGTGAAGGCTGTTATTTTGGGGCAGGGTCCTCTTCAGTCTGTTCTTAGCAAAGGAGAAACCTGTCCAGAGCTGGCATCAGTGCGTTCCAGGATTCTCCGTGACCCTGAGGGAAGTGCTGATGATGACAGTCTAGAGCAAACGTCCCTCATGGAGAGTTCAGGGAAAAGTCCTCTTTCACCTGAAACCCCTAGTTCTGAAGAAATTAGCTATGAAATCACACCCAAAACAGCAGACTCGCAGGCACTGTCTAACATACCAAAGTCGGCCGTGATCCCTGAAGTCAGCGAAGAACCAGAGGATGATCCAGAAAGTGAACCAAAGAAGAGATTCACCCCTGAAGAGGAGATGTTTAAAATGGTGACCAAAATCAAAACGTTTGATGAGTTAGAACAAGAAGCAAAACAAAAGAGAGATTACAAAAAGGATTGCAAGCAAGATGAATCTTCTGTAGTTGCTGATTCAGAAACTGCACGTGAAGCTGAAGAACCAGAGTCAACAGCTGCAGGAGAAAAAGTTATGCCTGCAGTGGTGACGTCTGCAGCTGAATCGAGAAAAGGCTCTTCCTCTTCAGAAAGTGAGCCGGAACTGACTCAGCTAAAAAAAGAAGCCGACTCAGGCCTCTTAATGGAGCCGGTGATCCGAGTGCAGCCACCCTCCCCATTACCATCCAGTGTTGACTCCAGTTCTAGCCCCAGCGAAGCAGGTTTTCAACCCATTGATTCCAAGCAGTGCTCTGTCGGGGTAGGTGCAGTTAAAGTAGAACAGGATGAGCCAACAGGAGATGACAGAGAGGAACCACTTATCCTCAGGGGCAGCTGTAAGGCTTCCCCAAGAGAATCGGGCACTTGTCATTCCGATGGTTGTGTGCCAGCGGGCACTGATGAATCAAAATGTGACAGTACAGATGACAGTGAGACAGTTAGTCCCAATGCCCCAGTCACACAGTCTGGGGGTACTCTGTGTCATTCCGCTGGTGACAGTTCTCAAGGGGAAGCGTGTGTTGAGTCTTCACTAACACCACGGCACCATGATACTACCGAAAAAGAAGTTGTAACGGCTGCGTTGTTCGCACACAAAGATCTCACCGCTACAGGAGCTGCCACTGAGAAAGCAGATGATGGTTCTTGTGGACACAGTACCACTGAGTGCTCTGTACCACAAGATAGCAAACTGGCTGAAGACAATACCACTGACCGTTGTACTTTGAGAAGGGATTTGGGGAAAGCAGATAGAGATTTTGAAACATCTCAAAGAGATATTCACGCTGAGAAACCCTTTCCAGAGTATTCATCCCTTACCACTGAAACAGGGGACCTTGAAAGCTGTGTAGCAGATGCTGCTGAAAGTAGTGCTCATTATATAGTAAGCCCTTATGAAAATGTGTCTTCTGAACATTTCTTTGCTGACTGTGAGAGTAAGGTAGGATCTGACAGAAGTCTGCTATCTAGGGAAAACTCTTCTGTTCAAGAAGGAAAAGACCAGACTGGTGATGCTTTACTTAGCAGAGACACAGGTAGTGAATATCATTCTTCGGAGGAAGTATACATGGAAATAGAGCCAAAACTGGAGGATGCATTTCAGAAAAAATCACAAGGGTCTTCAGCATCAGATTCCAAAAAATTAGCTGACCCTGGCCTTAAGGACGTAAGAGATGAAACAGAGAAATTGATCAGTCAAGTTGTCATCACTAAAACTGATGTGGATTCTGACATGTGGAGTGAAATACGTGAAGATGATGAAGCTTTCGAAGCTCGGGTGAAAGAGGAGGAACAAAAGATATTTGGGCTGATGGTAGACAGGCGATCACAAGGCACAACACCCGATACAACACCAGCCAGAACACCCACTGAAGAGGGGACACCACTTAGTGAACAAAATCCTTTTCTTTTTCAGGAAGGAAAGTTGTTTGAAATGACTAGAAGCGGAGCCATTGACATGACCAAAAGAAACTATCCAGATGAAAGCTTTCACTTCTTCCAAGTGGGGCAGCAGCCTCAGGAAGAAGCTTCTTCATCTGAAGAAGTGAAAGAAGCAGCAGAGGTGGAATCTTCTAAGCTTAAGAGCTCACCAGATCCATTTTCACCGTCAGAATCAGAGGACTTGGATGTGCCAGAAAAAGATATGCTGAAATGCTCATTCCCAGAATCTGAGTCTAGCGATAAATCAGAAGAAATGATGGGTGACGGTGTCAGCACAGGCACCCCAAAAGCAGATCTCAAATCCAGAATTCCAATTAAAATGGGTATTTCAGCTTCTTCAAAATCACCAAAGAAAGAAAGCGCTGCCTCTGAAGCTGAACCCCTCTCCGGAATGGAGACTGACACGGTTGATAGCGGTCAGGTGCCTTGCCCAGTCTCTCCTGAGCAGTCTGTAGTAGACGATGAATTTGATTTTTCCAAAACGACTAGATCGGTTTGTTCCGAACAGGGTGACGAGTCCCCCGACTCTTCACCAGAGGAACAGAGATCTGTGATTGAAATCCCTACTGCTCTAATGGAGAGAGTGCCTTCTTGTGAAAGCAAATCCAAAATTCCTGTAAGAACAGCTGCTACTGCATCGCAGTCCTTGCAACAATCAGAACATGACAGCCTTCCCGCAGACGACGTCCTAGACAGTTTGCAGTGTGAAGGGGCAGATGACCAAGCAAAACCAAAGTCTAAAATTCCTGTCAAAGCAGCTTTCCAAAAAACTGAACAACAACATCCGTGCACAGACGCATCTGTCCGCAAGCTAGAGTCACCCAAAGCTCTTGACATGACAAGTAAGGCACCTGTGAAGCAAGACAGCCGAAGCAAATCTGAATCTGATGCAAGTATTCCCATGGACCCAAAGACTAAACGTTCAGTAAAAGCTAGGAGTTATGCTGAGGCAGAAGCAGAGACCAGGGAGAGGGAGGGCGAGATGAAGCTTGAGCTAGACTCAGATGAGGCAGCAACAGCAAGATCCAAGGTATTTTCATCACGGCTGCCCGTTAAGAGCAGAAGCACTACGGGCTCCCGCAGTGCTTTTAGTCCCACAAAAGAAAGTAAGGAACACTTTTTTGACCTTTACAAAAACTCCATAGAATTCTTTGAAGAAATTAGTGATGAAGCTTCTAAATTAGTGGAAAGACTCACACAGTCAGAGAGAGAACAAGAATTAGTTTCAGATGACGAAAGCAGTAGCGCCCTAGAAGTTTCAGTTATTGAAAATGTGCCATCCAGTGAGACTCAGCAGTCAGTTCCTGAAGACATCTTTGACACCAGACCCATTTGGGATGAGTCTGTAGAGACTCAGATTGAACGTATCCCTGATGAAAATGTCCATGACCATGATGAAGGTATTTGCCAACGACTGGGATTCCCTGTGCGACGCATGTCATGAATTAAACTTTTTGGTTTTTTCTGTTTTCTTTGGGGTGTGTGTGCGCGTACGTGTGTTTGTTTACACCTGTAATGTGTGTGGCATTTTTGTTTAAGCTTTTTTGGTGGCTAGCTGTGTGGTTTTTTCCCCCCGTGAGCTGTGTTTGGTTTTTGTGTTGTGTCTATATTTTTCGTGTCCGTGAAACAATCTCAAGATTGCAAACCATGAATGCTTATGGGAAGTGTTACCTTAATAAAGAAAAACACTTCTAAAAGCATGTATTGGTTTACCATTAAACTGATTGCTCAGATCATGCACATTTTGGCTTTTGGCTTTCCTTGGCTCTATACTTAACTACTAATTTTTACTAATAATGAAATATTTGGGCACTGGTTGAAACTGAGACGGGCAAATCCATTTTCTTGTGAGTTGTTACACCAAAAAAAAGCTGGAGAAGTTTTAAACAATGAAGTTTTTCTTGTTCCTTTTTTTGACCACCTGTGTCTAAAGAAAATTCTGTGTCACCGGTAACTTTAGTAATAGTTTTCTGGTGTTTGGTTTTCCTTTCCCCTACTTGTATACTACTACTGAGTAGCCACGATGGAAATCCAGTAGTTAAAATGAAACATGCATTTATCATTAACCCTAAGCAGTTGTCTGAATCTGAGCTATCGCAATCCATGTGTGCATTCAGGGAAAATCAAAACTCAAATTCTGCCATCCTCAAATTAGCTTGGGGGATGGGAGGAACAGTCAGTCTCATTGTTACTGAAATAAATGAAAACTGACAAATGAATATCTGATTTTTCCTTGCCTTCACTTTAAGTATTTTGTATCACTCCCCAGTTGAAAGGGTCAAAGACGTGTAAATTAACAATATCTCAAACACAAACCATAATACAAAGTGCCTTATGGACTGTTTGAACAAAACTTTCCCTGCAACAGAAACAATGTAATTAGAAGCACCAGTCCAGATGAATTTTTCAACCTTGACATTTACTAAGGAGGCATGGAAAATTAAGGCTTTTGACTTAGTTAGTCTTCAATTTAATGTTAGAATGAAGTTTTAGAATAAAATGCTTGGCCTAAATAGATACAGTAGTCCTTGTTTAGATTTTCACATGAAAGCCTGATTTTCAAATTGAAAATGTAGGTCTTTTTGAAAAATCAAGCTGTTGTTTTTTTCTTTCTCCCCCCCCAACTTGGGGATTTACAGTCTTACTTTAGTTGCCCAGCTGTAGCAGCCTGTCCACATTTAGATTACAGCAGTTAGAAAAAAAAAAAAATCAACGCTTTCCCTTCTTGGGCTAGATCACCTGTGAAATGCTTTTTAACTTGTAAAAGGCAACTTGTTGCTCTCTTTAACCTTTAGATCAACAGGATGATCAAGAAAGGACAGAGGAAAGACTGGCCCACATTGCTGATCATCTTGGATTCAGCTGGACAGGTAAAATGCATGTTGTCTACTCCAGAGAGAAAGGAGGGGAGCATTCCTCTCCTGTTTTCATGTTTCTTTCAGACCATTTCTTGATTATCGGAAGATGTTCTATAGATGTTCTACTTCAGTAGCTTACTGTCTTCTAGTTACTAAGATTCCCATAGCCTTATTAGGTAAGAACCAAAATGCAGAGGTAAGGCCTGTGCACTTGATGTGGGATCTCCAGAGGGAAAACTCCTAGGACAAGAGAAAAGCTGGCGTATCTTACCCCGCGCTTTCTTGCAAAATCCAGCAACTCTGGCTAGAAAATAAATGAATAAGTGAATAAACATCATCTGTGTTCTGGAACTCCTGAGCTGGAAGGCCGCCAGAGGGACAAATGACACCAGCTTCTTCCCTGCAGAACTGTGCTGGGGGACAAGGGCCCTATTTGCAACGATCTCCTCAATACTGTGGATTTCATAGATCTGAGACAGGTACATTTCTGGGGACAAGTGAAAGTAACACAGAAGAAAATGCAGATGTCTATCACTGAAAATCATCTCAAAAGCATTTATGAAGAAAAAGAGAATTTCTGTGCAGAAATCTCAATGCTGTGTCAAAATGTGCAATCCAACAAAAAAATTGTTGAAAAAACCTTCATTAAATTAGATCTACGCATTTTTGTATCTATCCGTAGAGCAGCACCACGCTCTGCAAATAGGCAGGGCTCTAGAAGTTAGAGCTGCATACCAAAGAAAATATTCACTGCTTGATAATGAAGACTGTGCTCTATACTGGTTTTATAAGTATCTTCAGAGTATCTGCAAAATATCACTGACACTTTTGTTTATGTTACTTACGTCTTCCTTTCCTGTCCTCTATTTCAATCCATAGAGAAGCCTGGGAGCATATGTCACTCATCCCAACACGGATTATCTTGAAATCAGTAGGACTTGGACCCGTGAAGTATAACAGATTAGGAATCTGCTGGAAATGTTATATAAATGAATAGACAGTTCTGAAAACAAAACTAAAAAAGACAGATGCTCATCTAAATAGGCATTAATATTTTATAGCATTTTAGTGCGTGTAGGGTAATACCTGCATAAATATTCCTGTCTTGTTTTATGGTGAAGATTGATTACGGAAGAGACGACTGTGTCAAATGTTACTTTTGAGGGGTAAATCAGTGGGGGTTTTTTGTTTGTTTGAACTTACTTGATGT
>NW_010237438.1:0-1668 GCF_000690775.1 Eurypyga helias | reverse complement strand
TTATTTCTTCAGTGAATTTTCACGGTGGGGCAGTATCTTTATATTTAACCTAGTTCGTTACTTGATTTGAATTATGTTTTAGGTTTTGTGTGGTTTTGTTCTTCTTTTCCCTTGTAAAGGAGGATTTGGATTTACTAGGAGTCTTAAATTGTCATATCAAAAATGACTAAGCAAAAATGTCTGCTTTGCTTGGAAATGGACGCTGCTGTCCATGAATTTTGTGGTGTCCATTTAAGTGTCATTAAGGGCTCTGCAGTGGCCACTCCTAGTGTTAAACCAGAACAAACCACCCTACACCCAAAACTTGATTATTTTTAATTTTTATTATTATTATCATCATCATAATAGTAAGTCAGCTGTGGCTGGGTATTCAGAAATTAATCTTTTAAAGCAGTCAGTCTTTGAGATATTCATTAGTAGGAGGAAGAGGATTGGTTTACTCCTGTCTCCAAGACCTCAAACAGATTTTATTGCTACCCCTCCTCGTTACTATGTTTGTGTGGTCCAATAACATTTGCATGACTAGTAAGTTTAGGATCCTTCAGTCCAGACTGTGGCTTTTTAGAGTCTTCTCTGGTGCTGGAGATAGTTGCTGAGTGTCAGGAATGTTGTTTTTCCTTCAGCTCAGTGAATGGTTATTAGAGGTGGAGGGTTTGTTGGTCTTTTGAAGCCTCCGGTACAGCTGCATTTCCAGTATCTAGGCCTCAAGTTTAACATTCATTCACGTTGTACCCTTTGAGTCTGTTAGACCTCCTGTTAACTCCAGATCAAATGAGAGCTTCCTTACAACCTGACAGATCCCTATTTTTAATGAATGATTCAGAGCTTGACCTTTTGGCTGTGTATTTTAATAAATGGTATGTCGTTCCTGGGGCTCAGGGCCTCTTACACATGATCCTTCCTTTGTTTGAAAATTCTTTTGCTGTCTTCAAATGTGACTTCATTTAATGTCCTCTCTTACTCTATGTGCTCTAGACAAGCAGATTGTCACGAGAAAAATTCCTTTTTGTGTTGTCACAAGCAGATCAATGTATGTACCTAAATACTTCTTCAGGTCTCTCTGCCTGGTTTATGGTAGAGATAAATGTGTTGCTCTGGAGTTGAGGGGACACTATAGTGGCCACATGCACAGGACAGCAAATGCTAACGGAGCTGGTGTTTTACATCAGTTTTCCAGGAGTCTGAGCTGCCTGCAATGAGTGGAATTCTCAAATCAGACGGCGTACAAAGTAGTTGGATCATCAGCAAATGTGTGTGATGGTGTCAAAGGTGAGACAGTAAATGACAACCTGTAGTGGATCTGGATACTGGTTGTTCTTGGGTGGGTTGTTTGGTGCGTTTTTTTGTTTGTTTGGTTGTTTTTTTAAAAAAAAATAATTAGAACTCTATTTCTTTTAATTAGAAGCTACTTGATTATCTCAGGGCTTCACTTGCTCCCCACTGTGGTGTTGTGTTTACTGAGGTTTCAACTTTCCTTCCCAGCAAGGGATTGACTGCTGGTCTGAGAGGATAGAGCAGGAAGTCATGTCAATGCATGCTTTACAGCTGCTTGCAGTTAAGTCTCAGGCATTATAGTCTCTGGTCCCAGGCATTCCCCAGCATTCATCTCCATGCATCGCTCATCTCCAGCATCATCCTCAACTTCTTGAAAGCCAGCCGTATCCTGGG
>NW_010237437.1:0-6708 GCF_000690775.1 Eurypyga helias | reverse complement strand
AGAAAGGAAAGCTTTAATTGTAACTATAGCAGCTTAGGGTCATCATCGTTCTGCCAAGGATCCCTGAAGGAACCTGTCTGTCCCCTTAGTGTCAGGTGACAGAGCAGGAGAAGGAAAATGAGGCTGAAGAACCAGAATGAGCAAGCTTGTGCACTTCTAACATTCCCAGTAACTGAAACAGGAGATGTAAATTCCAAACAGAGAGTGCTGTTTATTCAGCTCTTTAGACACAGATGTTAGATTCGCAGGAATTGCCAGCATTTCTGCATCACGCACAACTATGCCTTCCGAGACAGTACAATTGGTGCCTTTGAGTCTTTTGACTTCTTAACTGAAGATAATGTAGCAGGCTGCTCACCACGAAAAGTTTTCTTTCTCAGTATTTGCACCACGGCTGACAGAAGCTGTAGTCATTCACACTGTCTGCAACGAGAACAACCTCATCGCAGCAATGCTAACTGATGCTCTCCAGCCACATTTAATAAAGGCCTCTCAGATTGTACAAGGTGAATACAAGAGTTCAAGACTAGAATATATCTTTATCTGTGAGATACCCCAAGGCTAAGTATAAGAACAATATTCAAAACCAATGAACACACTCAGGACACTGTTACTTAGAAGGATACACTTAAGTTACTTAATTCCCGAGGACAACTTTTAGTGAAGCTCAACTCATATTGCATAACTTTATGAAAGCTATTTAAAATGAAAAAACAGACACAAGGTTTGTGACACCTCTGTATCCAAATGAAAAGGCGAAACAAAGCAGTTAAGATTGGCATTAGGAAGGACAAATGCACATTCAGTTCCCACAACTGTATGTGGCCAAAGTTCTTATGACCTTCTGTGAAAAAACAGACAGACTGACGCTTTCCCCAAAATGGGACTGGAGGTGGGGAAGAGAGGGAGGAGAAGGAAAAGGAGTCTTCTGCCTTTGGAATTTGAAGGTCCTTTAAAAACAGTTTTAATTTAAATAATAATTGAGGTTTCCAAGTTTAGGCAAAGCCCCAGGGCGAAAAAAAGCAAACACCTCCCACCCACAAAGACACTCCATTATATCACCTTTGGGCTACACTCTCAGCTTCCCTAAGTAGATACCGCCCAGATGTTCAGTTCAAGCAAACTGCACCACGCCTCCTGACACCCAGTGAGAAACCACTATTAGCACGAAGTCTCCAATACATAAACGTTCTTCAGCGTAAGACTAAATAAATCAAGTCTTAGAAAAGAACAGCTCCCCTAAACAACCTTCCCCCAGCCCAAAACCCCTAACTTAAAACCGAGAAACTGAGGACAGCAGTTCTTAGCAAAGAAAACTTAAAGAATGTTATTTGGGGGCAGAAAACAGTAAGAGGAGAAGATTAACAATGGAATTCAAAGAGGAATATGTTTCAACACACACGCTGCCAAAATCAGAAAAGTTTGTTAGGCAATGTAAACATACACTCTTTTTCCTCCCCAAAAATCTTCACTTTCAGTAAGTATAATTTCTTTTCCTAGTTATCTTAACCTTTTCATAGCTGTTTCTGATGGCTGCCACTAAACTACCAAGCATAACAGTTAAAACATTTTTTCCTGTTAAGCTACGATGAACATAAGAATTAAGGACAGAAGTTGCTGAGCACAAAAAAACATACCCAAAGACTAAAACTTCATTGCTGTCTCAGGATAACTAAAAATATTTATGAAACTTGTCACAATTGAAACAGTTTTTTTGCACAGGGATGTGAGAGTGATTACTCAGACAATTTGTGCAAAAAGACAATAGAAAGAATGACAGCAGGTTCTTGTAATGTATCTATGATGAAGTTAGTAAAACAGTTTTGCTGAGTTCACTTGCAGCTTACATTTTTGAGATGCATCTAAATTGCACTCTCACCAACAAAGAGGGGCTAGCTAGGAAAACTGAAGTGGAAGGAAACTCTGGTGAATGATCATAAAATAATGAAGTTACAATCTTTTAAAAGGGGAACACCAGGCTAAAAGCCAAGATAAAATAGATTCAGAGAACTGATAAGACAGATCTCATCAGAGGCAAAGTGACCTATAATGCATTAATAAATTAGACTGTAGATGTGGTGTAGCCTAAGTTAGGAAACACTACATTTTTCTGCAGAAAAATAAGAGGAACAATCATCTGATTGATGGGATCACAAGCCAAGCCTTAAGACCAAAGCAAGTACTTTTAAAACCAAGGTTATGTGTGCTTATATACTGGACTTTGAAGCTCAAAAGATTAATCCTGCCTTTGCTTCTAATCATCCCCTGCTGCTATGCTCAAAGATACTACATTGGATAAGACAATCAAGTAAATATAATAAAACTATCAAATCTGACAGAAATGCAACTAAGATGACCCAATGTATTTTTAGGGCTATGGGGACAGACTTAAAAATTCCCAAATCCCAAAGTTCAGCTTAATTGTTACACAGGAACACCCCTCTCCCCCCCTACTTAGAGGAACAGAGAAAAGCAGAGAAATTAGCTAGGTGAAGGCTAATGTATGTGGAAGACAGGGGGAGAGGACAGATTTTTACTAGGTCTCCATTTATAGAAATTATTTGAAATAACTAACATAAATTTTTAAATAATGCTTAGCAAGTTACAAAATTGAGCTGATTATGCATTTTCATTCTTGCTCTCCACTTGTCAGAAGGCTTAGCACAGCTGTCCAAAAAACACATTGCTCTTCCCGCCAATGGAATTGCAGAGTACCACAAATGCCCAAAATGACACACCACTCATCCAACAACTTTGGCCTTTGAGATATATTTTTTTTTAAACATACTCTATTTTCAATCTTTTGAGTCACAGGTTTAGGCTTGTACATTTTAGTTTCTTAAAAACAAAGTATCAATCACCATTCAAGCCAATAGTATTTCCATGCAATTGCATTCCATTTTTCATTCCTACCCCTTGGCCTGCAGTTACACAGATATTGCAGGCACCCCTTTCCCATGTAAAATCTCTCTTGGGACAGATTTTCATTTCTTAAAAGACAAAACCAAACTAATTCTCGCCTTATCCATGTGGAGGTTCAATTACTAGGCTGTGCTTTCAGTCTTCATGACATTATATTCCAATTCTAGATGATTACTTCCACTTTGATTTAGTGCTTGAGTTGAGAATGATGGTGTAGAAGCACTGACAGCTTTGGTTATGTTCCTTCCCATGTAAGGGAATCAGAGAATAAATACTAGGGCATCCTGTTAGACTGTTCCAGGAACCGTAATGTACAGAAAGTGGAGGGAGTGCATAAAACTGGAGATCAGTTTTTTAAAACCTAATCAGTAACACAACCAAGAGGTATGATGAATGCAATTTAGGAACAGGTCAAGTCTATAAGCACATCAGTTAAGGCTGTTGTAGGAACTTCAGATTTTGCAATTCAATCATTATAAACCTTCACAGTCATACTTACTACCATCGCTAAACCTTTTTTATTGTCTTCCCCTTTTTAAGCATGTTCTCACAGCAGAATGTTTAACTCAAAAAAGATATCCCAGCCAGAGTGCTAATTGACCTGGACCCACTTCCCTGAACAGTAGGGTCAAGAAAACGTGCATCAAGTCACCTGACTTGTGACTCACCCGCCTGCTTCTCTGCTCATTAACAGCAACTGGCTGGACATCAGAGGGCTCTCAGCAGCTGATCCTGTCACTAAGAGGAGCCAAGCAGGTTCTTGGGAGGTTAAGAGATGAACCTTTAACTGATCCTGTCATCACAAACAGGGAAATAATAGGAAAATTAACTCTGATCCCTGAAGCTCATTTGGGAGACACCAATCTAAAAAACCCAAACCAAACCACCCCCCTCAAAAAAAACCCAACCCAAACAAAAAAATAAACCAAAAGCAAAACACCCCTCACACCCCCAAAACTACAAATAAAGTAAAAATACACCCACAAAGGAGAAAGGAGTGCTGGATTAAAGGTTTGGAGAGATGTCAATACAAAAAGGGCGTTCTAGGCAACTTCTCCATCTCTCTTTGAAGAGCGGATTCACGATTATCCAGTGGATCTGTTATGGATGACAATGTTCTGTAGCTGTATTAGCTGTGTAGTACATGCTGCACTGGAACGACCACACCACCACATTGAGACAAGAGCT
The DNA here is from genome assembly GCF_000690775.1 of Eurypyga helias. NCBI lineage: Eukaryota > Metazoa > Chordata > Aves > Eurypygiformes > Eurypygidae > Eurypyga > Eurypyga helias. Next base: position 2,598 of record NW_010237437.1, on the reverse strand, counting down.
TGTAAACACCACTAACTTGTAACAGACATCTTTATTTAAGAGATGCACTGAGGGGCCCATCTACATTTCATTTACAGAAAAAGACACAAAATTAACACTTTAAAAGCTGAAAAGCTTTTACTGACTGAGGATTTCACAACCCTAGCATTTTAGTAATGAATGACAAATCTTTTACAACTCTTTCAGAACTGCAATTCCTGATTTCACTTATTTTAATGTAAAACTAGTGATATTCAAAACTAAATAACACTTATGCCAACCCGTGGTGTGGTTTCTTGAATCAGAATAACTCAGTGGCAGCATTCCATGAAGTACCTGTTGGTCAGGGAAGCCTTCATCAGCAGTTCACAACTGCCTCTTGAAAACGAAAGAAGTCTAAACACTTTTGACTCTTCCCCTCCAGCACACAAAATCCTGTAAAGACAAAGAAGGTTTCACCTTGCATTTTAACTATCACCTTAACAGAAAAAGCCAGCCTCACTTTTGAGTTCACAGTGACAATTCTGAAAGTTAACGAATCAAATAAGCCCCACACAATCTAGCCATATACAGAGATACACTCCTCACTCAATCTGTCTCAAAGACATCCAAATAGAAAACTCATATTTGACAGGTTTTTTTTAATATACAGAGAAGAATCAAAAGTCTCAAACCATGAAAAACCCCCACGAGCAGTTACCACATTTCTTGGAGTGTGAGCAACAAGCCCTCTGTGAAATCTTGCTCAGTGACCTATAAATTTAATACGATCCTAAAATAACATATGCACAAACATAACGTAATTTATTTAATTAACAAAACAGGGATAAATCACAGTGAGATTATTTACCAATACAGTTGTCACATTCCTGCCAGGCATGGATTAAAGAGTTGCTTTCAGCCAGGACTGTCAGTTTATCACTCAACAACCTGAACATAACGCAAACCTGTTTTAATGTAAATAAAACTCCCTCAGCCCCTCACGAAGACTACAATCCTTCCCACGACGACCCTCAGCTCAGGCTGTCCATTCTGTTGCACTGGTCAAGTTGTGCATGCTGCAAAACAGAACCGTGCCTCACAAGCATACAAAGTCTCTTCATCGCACCTCCAGCGAGCCAACCCACACATTTAACAGATCAAACAGAACCTTTGCTCTTCTTGATTAGACTTCTTACAAGAAGCACCTCTGCAGGTGCCTACTCTAACTCTCTCCCCTTTACTTTGTCAAAACTCCTCTCGCAGCCCCTGGTTTCCTGTAGCTATTCACCTGGGTTACAGATGACACGTGCTGCACCTGACTTGAAGGCACTAGCGGCCTGACCGCCCAACTGCCTACTGCCTCTTGCAACAGTCAAGGTGCTGAATTCCTTCCCTGCGTGGTACAAGTAATCTGTGCCTTCCTGTTCCATGAGGACACTACCCCTTTTCAGGTGTCACAGGAGTGAACACACACACACATCATATAGACTTCATAAAGGCATAGGACCTTTACAGATCAGCTGTTACCCATGATGGCGAGCAGAACAGAACAGTCACAGAAGCCTTTAATACTACTGCTGACCCTAAGAAAGTTCTGAAAAAGAGTACCAGATAGAGAAAGACACAAGTATCTGCGTTAAAAAGAGTACCAGTGGCTGCATTTCATCCCTAGTATTTAATTAAACCCAGATGTCTGGATTATAGTTGATTTGTCAAGACACAGCTGAAACCAACCAACTCCCTGTCCCACACACCCAATTGCCTCACTTCCATCTTTTCACCTAAAGAAATCACACAAGAACAGAGTTCTTTCCTATTTAAAGCAATGGGTATTTTTTTTTTTAATGAATCATTATCAGTGTGGTATTAGTTAAACTGACATTTCACCCAAAGGTCAGCAGCAGCCTCAAAAAAAGACTGTCTTGTTTCCTATTAATTTTTTTCTTTTATTGCTCTTTCAAGAGCAGAATAAAATCAACAAGAAAAGATAGCATACATCTTCCCCAAGCTCTTACTGTCGGCCTAGTCACATCACTAGGTTACTGCTAGGGACACTGTAACTACTCCCTGTGACACCTTCAAGCGTTCATCGATCCCGAGACACGGGAAGATACAGAATCCATCACATTACCTGGAGACAGTCATTATTAGATAACGCAGTATTCTTGCACAGCTCTCCTTTCAGAAGTGGCTCTTCCTTGACTTGGGAAGATGTGTCCTAGATTTAAAGTAGGCCTCACAGCAGGCTGCTAAGGCCCAACACCAGGCCTAAACCACTGTGAAACCCACCGGTTGTACCACCTCAGCCAGGCGTCACCTGGGACTGCACCCAGGTTGGCCACGAGCAACCTAGGCACAGGAAGGCTCCACTGCCAACACCTAGGTACCAGAGTACGAGTTCTGAGGCCCCAGCAGGCTGCCCCACGGCTAGGCCGGACACGGCTGCTACGTGAGAGCGCTTCAGGCTCTCACCTGGCCAAGCGCCCCATGGCTAAGGGCTGATAAACCCCACAGGCTGGCAGAACAGCGGCTGCAACCTGGGCCAGGGCAGACAGACCAGCTCTCTCCGCAGGAGGCAGTGGGAGAAGCGCGGCCGGGGCGGCCGCTTGGGCTGAGCCCCACCTCACCTCACCGGGG
>NW_010237436.1:0-658 GCF_000690775.1 Eurypyga helias | reverse complement strand
CATCTCCGGGGCCTCCTCTGGACGTAAGAACTACAGCCTTAACAAGGACGCAGCAGGGCAGAGTTCACTCCCAATAAACTTCACTCCAAGCACCGAGTACCAACTCAGGTTTGGTTTCCGTGTCGAAGTATCTTCCCTGCGCAGCTGCAACGCCGTTAGAACAGGAGGTGAAGGAAGGGGTGGTTGGGGGGTGCAGTGCAACGGGGAACAAGTCCCTGTCTCCCTGCCAACTCAACATCACGCATCTCTGTACAAAGTGATCAAAGTGCGCTTTTTAAGCCCGTTTCTGGAAGACCGTGGTTACCCACACGCGATTATTCTGGGACTGAGGAAAGCTGCCGTGCGACGATGAGATCTGCAGCTCTGGGGCTGAATGTGTCTGCCTCCCGCCGAGAAAGGAAGGCTTACGTGCCCTCAACTAGTCATTTCCACGCTCTTTGAAGCCACGGTCTCATAAATTTTCAGAGGTAAGGAGCAGCTGGTTACTAAGCAACTTTCCCTCCTGTTCTGAAGTGTGCTCCCTATAAAATTCTCGAGGGTTTGTCATCCCTCGTTAACAGGTTTGGCTCTTAAAAGAAGCGAAATGGAACGCAGAGCAGTCATCCGCCGGGCGCGTCGCGCAAGGCCGCGGCGAACCTTCACGACCAACCTCTGCGCG
>NW_010237435.1:0-6245 GCF_000690775.1 Eurypyga helias | reverse complement strand
GACATGGCCAGCAGTGCCCAGGCAGCAGAGACGGCCAGAGGACTCCTGGGCCGTACCAACGGGGACATGGCCAGCAGCTCATGGGAAGTGAGGGAACATCCCCTCTGCTCAGCACGTGTTAGATCATACCAAGAATGCCTTGTCCTTTTTCAGAACCCCAGTGTAAAAAAGTGTGTTGGGTTCCTGTGGTGGGGGATTTGGCAGCAGGAAAAGGGTCATGGGTATGACTCTTGTGAGAAGCTTTGAGAGAAGTGTTGGCAGCTGAGATCCTGGAGAAGAGATGGCCTCAGAGGCCCTAACAGTTGTGTCAGTGCACTCTCCATCCTTGGTGGTACTCAAAATGCAGCTGGACTCAAAACCCAGCTCTGAGAAGGATGGTCTGATCCAAAAGTTGACACTGCTTTGAGCTTGAGGTTAGACAAGATGACTTCCTGGGGTCTTTTCCAACATGAATTATCCTTTGTTTTATGTATCTCCCATTTGGATAACACTTAAGCAATTCTTATTTTTAAGACGTTTTAAACATCCCTCCATAATTCACCCTGCACCTAGAAAACTACAGCAGAGACGATGCAATTGTTTTAACTGATCTTACACTACACAACCAACTTCTGGGTAGTAGATGCTGTCAGCATACTCTCTTTATGCTTTGGATACCATACACCAGAGATTGCTCTGAACAGTTACATGTGATCATCTTGTTTTGGACAGAAGAAAGCTTGGGCATGTCAATGCAAGTTGGCCACATCCCCTGATGTGGGGTAACGTAGTGGACTCTGGTCTCTGTTCCAAACCAGAACAGATTTATCCTGTTATAGCCTCACAATGGGATCCCTAAAGGATCTCCTCTAGTAAAATTAGTTTCTCTAAATTATACAAATATAAAATTCATAACTAAACTATACTAAGTTTCACAAGTTCAAGGACCTACAAACTACTTGTCTCAGCACCTCTGTTCTCTGAACAAGAGGAGAGATTAGGGAGGGTGATGAGGTGCTCTCTGTATGCATGGGGATTCATCAGGCATCGTTGTTCATTCCAGACAGACTTTGTGGGTCTCCTCTGAATTCAGCCCCCTCTCAGCTTACTTGCTGCTTATAGAACATGAGGAGTCTAGATTATTACTTGGCCAAAATCCTCTGCAGGAAATAAAAACCTTTCAAGTCCAGCTGCAACACATGCTGAGGGCCTTTCTGAAGGATAACTCTGGTACGGTATTGTGGAACCCACTGTCACACAGAACAAAGAGAGGTAGGAGATAATTCTCAGACACGTGGTGAGTTTTGACATTGATAAGGAAACCACCACCTTGAAAGACTCTGTAAGATATGCTGAGAATTTCAACAAAATTAAGGAAATAACAGGGATTTCAAGGGAAGTAGGACATTTGAATTCCTGACTTGCCTTTTAATTTATTTTGTAAATCAGACCTAAAGAGTATATGAATCAAATATTAAAGAGACAAGCACTGGGAAACGAGGCGTAAGTCCTAGAATGTATCTATTTCTTCTTTTATTTAAACAACATTTTAAAGAAATAGTCAATGTTTAAAATATCTGCGAACAGTGTTCAGAAATTACACCATAAAATTATAATAATAAAATCTGCCACCAATTGGTGTCTCAGAGCTCTTGTATGACATTCAAAGAGGGTTATAATAATCAGCAAGGTACAGTGGAGTATAATATTACAGATACATTGCACGTTTGCTCCCTTAAACTTGTTTTTTTAATATTCTTTAGCATCATTTTATCTATAATTATCAAGTGGGAGACTTCAAAGAAATGAGTGTATTACAGTGGATTCTTTTGGTCTTCCCTGGTTATTAAAAGAAATAAGATACAGGAAATCGTAGACAGATCATTAAATGCAATAACAAAGCAATGGAAAAGATAAAGGGTAAGACATCTGTTTCATGCAGGATTTATATTTTGTGCTGAACAGTGGGGTTTTTCCCTTGTAGTGCTGCAGATCAGGTCACTGGAAGAGGAATACATTTGCAGTGGGTTACAGTATTATTTAGGTTTGAAACTGATGAATTGTGAAACATTGATGAAAATGAAGAGTGCTACAAATCACTGCTGTTGAACCCTTTTTTGATCATCCTGAAAAGCTGACAATTGGAAAGAAACTAGCTACTTTCTAGAAATATATTGCTACAGTTTGGCTTGAAAGCTCTTTTTGTGAGTCACTCCATCTCTTCTGTAAATAGTTATTATTAGAATGGCTTGAACCAACACTGCTGATTCTGACAACCCTGAACTTTGTGAAAGTCCATATTTGAAATCAAAACTTCTCTGCCATTTGGGTTGGTTTCAAATACTAAATATATAAAGTTTTCTTCATGTGTTAATGTTTTAAAACTTGACCTTTAAATTAAATAAATGGTCTTTAGAAATGCACAGAAATGAAGCTGCTGTGGTGGAGAACAAAATACTCAATATTACATGTTTTATTTCAGAGTAGGTTACTCCAGAGTAGTTCCATCTCTGGTTAGGAACAAAACAGAAAAAAGTTCTTAAATATTTAGTCCCTGCTGAGCCAATCCCGGGAAAAGCTTTCCCACAATCTGCATGTTTAGGCATGGGCCACAAATGGAGAATATATTCTTTTAAATATCCCAGTGCCTAGATTAAAATAAGGTCATGGAAAAATATTTGGATTTCTGCTCAGAATCCAACTCCTAAAGAATGTAGTCAGAAATAGGTCAAGAAGGAGGGGCAGAAAGACTATCCCAAGGACAAGATTGTTGCTTCCCAGCTCAGGCCACTCCACCTCCCAGAAGCAGTTGCCATCTCTTTCAAAAAGATTAGTGAGGGTTGATTAGTGGGTCTCCAGAATATACAATGGGCTTCTCTGCATGGTATGGGGGCTTGTGTGGGTCCTCCATGTGCCCACAGCATCTCCAAGCTCTCCAGAAGAAACTGGAGATAGAGGCCTTGGTGGAGACATCTTCAAACCCTCTTTTGCTAGCCTGTGTCTTCTTGGGCAGTGTCCACGAAGGTCCAGCTGCTTCTTCACCTTCTTGAGTGTATCTGTGAAGGTAACATAGCAAAGGAAAAGAGTTAGCCCTGTAAAATGTCTGAAGAACTTAGAATCATGGAATCTTTAGGTTGGAAAAGACCTTTAAGACCATCAAGTCCAACCGTTAACAGAACACTGCTATGTCCACCACTAAACCATATCCCTCAGCACCTCACCCACGTCTCTTAAATTCCTCCAGTGATACACACAAACACTGAACGGTTGCCAGTCGCCATCCTTCCTGCAGCCACAGGTTACAGCCGTGTTTCCATGTTGTTGGGAACAACTTGCAGACAATATTACAGGAAGGCTGCCTCTAGGACTCCTGGAGAGGAGGGTCTCTGTGTGGACAAAGGAAGGTGTGGGGCAGCGGGTGCACGTGTAGCCTTGTGTCAGTTGCCAGGGCCAGGCCTCTTGCAGGGAGCTTGTGTTTGCTACCGTCAGCCTATAAGGTGAGTGGGCAGAGTCCCCTCTCGGACATTAGCTGGTTCCTCTGCAGATAATGTCCTGGGTGCTGCTGGTGGCTCGAGTTGCCTGATGATCCTGGCAGCCAAGACAACTGGTCACCCTTCCCCATGGCAGAGAGGTTGATATGAACAAGACCAGTTAGCATGGTTATCACCGTATGTGACAAAAATTAGATGCTGACCCAACCAGCAAAAGCAAGATGCAAAGAAGTAATGCTGTTTGCCATACAGTCAGTGCATTCAAGTTAATACATTTTAAAGAGAAGTTTCTAAAACACCATCACTCTTTACTCATTATGTACATTAAGAGTTGGCACGCATTTTAAACTTCATTTTGATTAATGACAATGTGTGTTTGGTAAAATTGCCTTTCATCTGCTCATTGATTACATATTTTACAAGGAGCTTCTGGATCTACTCCATCTACCAAAATCTCCTTCAGTAATGCAAGCATCCAGCTTTTTTGCAGTCGTATTGGTGAGTAAATGATAATAGGATTGATGCTGGCAAAGATAACAAGAAAATATTTGTGGAGCTCAGAAGTGATCACATCTGTTTAAAATAACACAGCTTTAATGGGATACTTGGGCAAATTGGAAACTGTGATTAATCCATTTACATTTTAGAAGTTTTCTAGTTAACAAGAGCTTTTGAAATACCCTACATAATTACCCTACTGATTTATTAATGGATAAGAACAAGACTCAGAAGAGAGGGTGATACCTTTCTACACAGCGATATAGCCAGATATACCAGCTCTGAGGGACCAAGCTCTCACTCATAAGCCACTGATCTCAGTCTAAGTACCGTTTGAGAACTGTTGCTTTGGGTTAAAATGACTGTATAAATCAGAATGGGACTTGAGTCTAATTTGAGAGAAAAAGGTAGTTGGAAGATGAGGAGCAAGAGGAAATGTTAGAAGGGAACAGGTGAGGAGGCTGATAGCTCCAGTGAGTCAGAAGGATGGGCAGGTAATTGTTGCTGATGAGACACAGAGGATTCAGCAGAACCCATGATTTTTGGACCAGGCACCTCTTCCTTTCTTAGTGAATGAGATTTCCTAATATGCTAATTGATAGATAATAATCATGGGCCACACAAATAGTTTATATATCCTGATTTCCTTTCTTAATATTTTCTATGATACAGATAGAGTTTAGAAGTGAGATGAATAGACAGATACAGATATATATAGATCTATGATCCATACCTATCTAGGTATAATGTATTATCTATAGTAGCCACACGATATTAAAAAAAAAAAGGCGCTTTTCCAGTGTGACATTTCAAAGGCTTTGATTTTCTTTGTGTAACTAAATTGCCTACAATTTCTTTCTATAAGCTTCTGCAGAAAAATACTTGGCTTTCTATCAGTCTGAACCTTCACTTGGTCTGAGATGCTACAGATTTTCAAACTTTATAAAACAAGTGGTAAGCAAACCATTCTAATCTTCCAATTTATTACAGTAATTTTCCTTGCAACTTCAGGAGTTTGCATCGAGGAGCAGAGACAATGTCTAAACTGACTTAGTTGGCTACTCTAGAGGTACCTCCTGGACAGAAAATACAACTGCTTATTACTAGAATTATTGCTAGAGAAAGGAGAAGGAACCGGTTGTTGGAAGCCAATAGCCACAGACAACACATACTGGTCCGTAAAAGCAAAGAGCGGAGTGACCTTAAGAACGCAGTGACGGAGGGGTGGCTGTTCACAGGGGCAGTGGGGTTTGCCTCGCTGCTCGCGGCTCGAAAGGAGCCATGCATTAAGAATGTTTCCAAAATCTGCGATGCATTTCTGCCGATATCCAGTCATGAATTTCGATTCTGCGTACTTTAATAAATAAGAAACACCTGACGCACGTATTGGTGGCTAGTGAGAGAGTATTCCAGAGGTATAAGTGGAGTATGTACCATGACTTTACATCTTGTCCAGGCATCTGCTAGTAGCTGTGATCAGAGAGCACAGCCCCTTGGTGAGAGCTGTTGTGGCTCTCCTTACTGTCCTAAGTACTTGTCTGCTTGATTTTGCAGGTTGAGTTGATAGAGGATGCAGACTTAGAGGGTGAGAGGTTAATAGATGCACATGGGAATGGATTTTTTAACTGGGAAAAGTACAGTGTTGTCTTCCAAATATTGTGACTCTCTGCATAGGCGTTACAGAGCCCGCTGCTTTATACATGGTTTCTGACAGATGAAAGAGCTACAGCACTGTGAGTTCAGGACTTGCTGTGCTATGTAAACCACGTCACAGAATCAGTTGTTAAGGATGTGAAGGAGCTGGTGTTATGTTAACGTGGATTATCAAGCAATCTAATATTAATTAAAATTGTTTGTTACTGTTTCACAGTACTTTATTTTAATTAGAGTGCATAGATCTGTCTCTTGACTACTATAAAGTTAAATAATTAAACAATAGCATTTTAATTCCAATAGCTGCCATCTCACTGTATTTCAATAATCTGAAAGCTATGAAACACACTGTAGAATGATTCCAAAACCATATAATGAAATATCAAGATAATAGTCTTTAAGTTAGAGTGAATTCCTCGCTGGTGTTCTTTGCATTTTAAACTTGCTTTTGTAATCTATCCTGTTCAATTATTGCTGAGTTCCTAATCAGGGTTACTGATCTCCTGTGATGTATTGAATCACCTTAGAAATTGTCTGTTGTTTTACAATTAACCGAGCTCATTTCTACACCTAGCAATAAACATTTAAGACCCCTGAACTGAAACATAACCCCCATCTTTAAAA
>NW_010237434.1:0-19651 GCF_000690775.1 Eurypyga helias | reverse complement strand
CTAACCATTCTATGATTCTAAGATACTTATGATAACTCCTTTTAAATAGTGAACTTAACAAAATGTTCTCTCTGATATTTTTCTTTGATAGGTGAAGGGAAACACCAGATTGCACACTTGGAGCAGGATTAAATGCTGTTTGCCTTCCTATTCCAACTACAACACTTGTCAGAAAGGCAGAGTCATCTGCTGTGGTCAGTAAGAACGTGTTGTAAGAACTGATTATCTGAACACAAAATTCAGTAATACTTAGGAAAAAATATAATGTGAAAACTTCAGCCCGTTCATGAGCTTTTTCTGAGCTCAGACACTAGAGGCATCATAATACACTCTGAAATGTGTTTTGCAGTTCAGAGAGGAAGATATAAATGTACTGCCTAGTTGAAACATTGTACTATACCTGGGCCTTATCTGGCAAATACATTTTTATGATTGCTATGCCACCCTGTTCATCAGTGAGTATCTGACAACACAGTCAGGGTGATGGGCATTTTTAAGATACTTGGTGGTTTGTCCCTATAGAAAGAGATGCAAAATCTCCTTTGTGTCATGTAGACAGTGCTGAATGTCACAGTGTCGCTACACTAATTCATGTGCCATTTACCTTTCTGTGAGAGCGGGCAGAGGAGATGCAGTGCTGAAATTCCCCATGTCCTTCAGTCTGAGTCAGTGCTGTGACAGCCGTGTGAAGAGGGTGGACTTGGGGAGTCAATCTAGAGCTACAGGACGTGAAAATTATTTGAAGCTTTCTTTGTGTAGACACACAGTTGCCCTCTATACTTCTATCCAGCGATGCAGCCAGGCTCAGGGTATTTTCATGTTTATTTTCAACACTGAATACTGTCTGCTACTGAAAAAAATTTATTAAGGAAAATTTTGGTTTATCACATGCTTCAGTGATAACATCTATGGTTAGGGCTGATGTATTCCTCTATTGACTAATAGGCTAGAGTAATTGCTGAATGTGTCAGGGAAGAGTGAAATAAGTCCAAGATGGCTAAATGTATATTCAGTGAGAGCTACACAAATGTTCTTACTCCTGTACTATAGGCTGAAGCAGTCAAAAGAAGGAACTAAGTGTATTTTGGCAGAAGGGATGTAGCAAGTGCATAGAGCCTTCATCCTTTCTGGTACCTTTACCTGTAGCAGAGAATTGTCTCAAGTGTAACTCCGAATTTATGAAGCAGCTTGCAACTAGACCCAAGCATTTACTACAAACGTAGTTCTTCCCCACCCCACACATTTCAGCTGAAGGCATAAAGTGCCTCCCAAAACCAATCTCTCCCTGCTTCAGTCTCTAATGCAAACGCAATTTCTGTAAAGCAAATAGAAACTTAAGCGCTTTGCTGTTGCTAACTATTCATTCCAGAGGATTTCCAAGGTTCATAAGAGAAAGTATTGGAGTAAATAGTTTAAAAATTAGCTTTATATTGTAGGTTACACAAAATCTCTGTTTCATCATGAAAGAAAATAAAACACAAGTCTGCTTAGAAGATAAAGGGCTTGGTTTTCTTTGTGATATGTCATGTACAGTAATTCCTACTAACATAGACTGTAGTTACAATACTGTGCTGCTCATGAAAATGAGGGTAGAGCTCAGCAGAAAGGTGACAAGACTGGTAACAGACCTTTCCCCCTTTCTTATAACCATCTTTGGGTTGGTGATACTGAGGGATTTTATTAATTATTCTGCAAACACACATGCCTCAGATATCCCCCACCAGCAGTGTATAAGTATGGAAATCATAGGAAGAACCAAGAACGACTCTAGACTTGTGTCTTCCAATGGCGCAGCCCCCTCCCACGCACAGGGCTTCCTCACAGCCTCCTGGCACCCTGATGCTGACAGTCTGTCTGCGAACCTCCTTCTGCATCTTTTAAGCCACTTCCTGTTGCTGAAGATCTGACGGACGGCCTCTGGCTATGCTTGGAGTCATGCTTGAGGCCGTGCTGTTGTACAGTCTCCAAGTTTGGTCTCTGGGAGAGCCCTGGGGAAGCCTGATATGGTGATAAAGATGCAATTTATAATATTTTTTCTCCCCTCCCCGGTGAGATGTGGGAGTCAGCTTGCTCTGGAAAGTCAAGGAATGACTGGCATTGCAAAGGAAAGGACTTCTATTCAAAATGTGGGGGTTCTTAGGCTCACCACAATGCTCCCAGGCTGCTGTGAGTTAAGTTCAAAGTCAGGCAGCTCACAACAGCTTCCACTGAACTCGCTCTCATGGCTCAGTACCAGAACTTTAACCAGGGCTCTTCATCTGATACCCCGGTAGTTTGCTTTGGTTTTCCCCACTAAACTGCCTCATGGTGGCTTCATAGCAGGGGTGGAATGGGCAAATCTGGATTTATCTATCATGGTCTTGTTAACCAGCACAGAGACTTCCAGGCCCTCTGTGTATCCTGGTGGTTTCTGGTGATAGGAATTGTAACAGGAGAATTGTACTGGGGAAAAAAACCCAAGCTAGACTCAATTTCTTCCTTTCCAACTTGCAGTAAAGCTTTCAAATTTTTTTGTACTGTCACTTCAACTTGTTTGATCTGTATGGTGAGATATTTCCTAACATGTGGGACTACCGGGGTCAGTAACGTGATGATCTGATCCTTGGGTGACTTTCTTTTATGCTTTTTCCTAGCCACATAGCAGACCAAGAAGAGTAAAAATCATAGGAATTTTACTTTTCACTGCTGAATCTGATCAATGCAAATTTACCAGTTACTATTGGTAACTTTGCAATTGGTACTATACAGTACTACCAGTACTATTTTCCGCATATATTGCCTCTTGTTTAATTAAAACCACAAAAATCTTTGCCAAGATCGGCAGTATCTCTGACCACTGTTAAACTGATTCCATGAAGGTGGCTGCCAGTCCTGGTGGAAGATCCACATACAGAGCCTCAGATCCTTGCCTGTGCTTGTAACCACAAACCACCCTGCAGCCATCTGCATGCATCAGCTCAATTTCGTAAATATAAAACGGAGAGTAAACGGGTTAAGTGAAATACAGGTCTGTCTCCCCACGTGCTTGAAATAACAATAGAAGTGGTTGACTGCATTTTCTGTGAATGCACTTGCTTTCATTTATGTAGTTCTTGTATGGACTTGGTGATCTTTGGCAATTGATGCTTCTTTTTGCTGAAAAGATTAAATATAAAAATGCCCTGTCAAGTGTCATCTGATTTACACTGGGATCCATCATGAATGAAGACAAGGCATGGGCTTTATGAAAAGCAGAGTATTGAATAGAATGAATGCATTCATTTGTTTTGTGAGATGTCTATCTAAATCATAAATAAGGCATAACAATTTAAGTCTCCCTTCTGAATTAATCTGATATGACTCTGAAACAGTATTATGATATTTTCCTTTTTTTCTTTTTTCCTTTTTTTTTTTTTTTTTTTTTTTTTTTTGTTTACCGGTGCTTACGTGGATACTGGCTGTATAGTGCTGTGAAGTTATCAAGTGGAATTAATCATTGGACTCTTAAAATAGTTTACCATGAATTCACACATACTGTGAATTGCTTAGGTGGCTAACCCATATGCAGAAAAAAGAAATATTTGATGCTGTTTGACTGCTTAAATACACACTGCTATTGGTAGTGTATTTTAATGTACATGTTACTGCTGGTGTTTCTTCTATTCTGTTGTAATTAAGTTTCACAATTAATTTTAATTATCACTAACTTTGTATTAGCTTTCTGCATACCACAAGCATTTACAATAAATATCTACAGATGGGGAGTTCTCTGAAGAAAAAAAAAACCCACACAATAAATTAAGACTCTAGTTTTCAGCAAAGTAAGTGGCTTGAAATGAATAATGGAAACACTTTTTTGTCATTAATCTGCAGTGATGTATGCAACACTTGACTGTTTAACATAAGTGCAACTTAAAAGGAGACACCTGGGAAACGGTGCAACTCTGCTCGTATTATAGTAAATGCTGTTCATGCATGAGCCAGTACCTGCAGCGTTTGTGTTAATGTGGGGAAAGCAGTTCACAGAAGCAGCAGCAGCTATTTCAAACTCTTTTAGGTTAGCTGAGCAATGAAGTTCACTGGAAAAGGTGAGACTTTAAGCACTAAGGGAAGTATGTCTAGTACTTGGCCTCTGTTAATGAGGCAATTGTTTTAAGTGCAGGGGCCAACACTGAGGAAGCAGCAAATTGAAAACGACAGAAAGTAAAGGGCAAAGTTAAATGTGCAGCTTCAGTATTTGTAAGTCAGAACACAAAGCAGCTCCTACTTTTCCCAGGAATGGAGGGGATACCAGAGCTGTTTATCCTGAAGTTACTCCTGTTCCTTCCAGGCAGGCATGAAGGATGCTTGGGCTAAAGGAGATTTGTTACGGATGGAAATCATGCAGACTCTGAAACCACCATTGTCTCCCACAACCTGCAGCAGAAGCCAAGGACAGGTGTGGCTCTGACAACCTCAAATGCCAGGAAAAACTGAAGGAAGGTGTTATCATCTTGCTTGCTCCTTCTAAGCACCAGCTGACACAGACCAACACCTCCTGTATTGGAGGCACTGAGATTCAATATCTCAGTTATTTAAGTTATTCTTGTGTAGTCTGAGGAAGCCCATGTATAATGTAATCATGCTGTTGAGTTAAAAAAGGGAAAAGATGAAGCACCATTCCAAGATTCTTCTTGCATCTGCTTGAGTATTCTTCAGGAAAAAAAAAAAGGCAGTATTTTTCTTCCTATCTTCAGGCTTCTTTATTTGCATGTCAAATAGAACCTCAGCGACTAATTTTGATGACACTGCAAGTGTTTATCTCTGTAGACAATCACTGTAAATTGACATACAGTATCAGATAACCATTGACAAAATACCTAACCATGCGCTTCATAGTCTATAGTGTAATGGTTTTCTCACAAAATTAAGGAAATTCAAGATCCCTACAAAACTGTCTTTTGTTACGTTCAATGCTGGAAACTGAGAATCGAGTCAAGGAATCTGACTGAGGTTCTTTCTTCCTTTGCCCCTAAAACCTATTTATCCTTGAGACATCAGATATATGCCACAGACTCTTTTAACCAAAAATGTTCTGTATCTTCATGGATTTAGAACTGCCACTGGACTTTCACTGTAACTGGAATTTCAAGATTATCTTTCTGACCTAGTCTAAAAATTATGCTGGTGTTGCAGACATGTCCATCTCAGAAGCATTTGTCCTTTCCCCCTGTGCCCCATCCCACCCTGCAATGAATAGAATTTAAGTATCTATGAACAGCCATTTGTTACATGGCCCCATGAACCTGAGGGAGAGAAAGTGGAGCAGTACATGTGTATTTTGCCTGGCAGGGGGTATGTCTCTCTTTAAGCTATGGGGAGTGTAGATACTGCATTTTCCTATCAGGCACAATGGTAGGCATCAGGCTTTAGAACTTAGTTTCCAGTCAGATCTCCTACTCAGTAGAGGTGAAGTGATCCATACTAAAGAGATTTTTCAGCAATATTTTAGCAAATGTCAAAGAAACCACCTCTTTACTGTTGACAGTTATTTTCTGCAGTGGAATGACATCCTGTTTTTCTACAGGAAAGGCGCAAAGCTGGCCTTGTCAACTATGATAGATTTGATTGAATGCACAGTGGTAAAGAATAATTAAATACATAACCTTTCTTTTCCTAGGGTATTTCTGGTTTGTATCATAGAACATCACTTCTCTCTATGTTATGTTGAGCAGACAGAAGGAAACATCTCAGGTGTGCAATGTTATTATTAGCTGTTACTTATAAACAAGAGTTTGCATTAGTTCAGTGAACTGACATAGCACTTGTTAGAAATGTTTTCTTTCTCCCAAACAGACATGTTTAGAAAGGATTATTTTTTTTGCCTAAATGGGATTCAAGTACATGTGTCATATATCATTTAAGAAGAAATGAGGAGATGCTGTGGAAAGGTCATGTACAAGTTTTATCTCATTTCAAAGGTAAGCTTGAACTGTTTCTTAAAGGCCGCTCCTTAGGGTTTGGTAACAAAAAACATGTCACTGAGAGCTTTTCCTCAGGCCTGTTCCCACAGTTTCCTGAAGGTTGTCCTTGTCTTTGCTCCTTCCTCTTCTGATCATGGGGTCGCTTCCCTGTCACTCTGTGGCTGGAGGGCTCATGGGACAGCCCATTGTGTGGGACAGGGGAGTCTGGTATACAAAGGGTGTTGCTGTCTTTATTCCTTGGCTGCAGATAGGCTGCAGAGCAACAGAAAAATGCTGTAAAAGGTTTACCAACACACTGTTGACATCAGGTGAATGGAAATGCTGAACTTTGTGCTGTACGTGCACCGCTTCTCCCCAGCGATAGAAAATTATTTGGGTGCTAGTTACTTGGTGGTTGACTGTTTTAAGAGACTTGCGTAACAGCTCTTACCAGTGGACGTGAGAATATGCCACTTGTTCAGACATGAATATAATGAAAATGGTGAAAAGGGCCAATGTGAAATTTTGGGGATGTCTGTTTTGAGGGTTTGCCTCATGTGCTGGCTTCAACCCACACCCCAGGGTGAAGGAAGAAGCAGGACAGTGAGAAACTGTGCTCAGACATTCTTATATGAGGGGGAGTGCTTGGAGGAGGTGGCAAACACCAAGAGCACAGCTGGGGCAGAGCAGCTCTCCAGCCCCATGGGCTGGCTGGAATTTTCTTCACCTGAGCACCCATCTGTGCACTCAGCCTGGCCTCTCCTGCAGGGAGAGGAGGCACTCGAGTCAGAGATCATGTTTGGTTTCCCAAGAGACAGACAAACTTGAATATCTGGTTCTGTCGTGGTTCACACGGTCTGTTCACGAAAGAGATCAAAGTGTATTTATTTTTGGCACAAGACTGATACAGATTCCTGCAGCTGTATGTCAGCAGAGAATGCATGAGCTCTCTGACCATCACATTGACGGTGGCCACACCAAAACTTCAACACCCCTCATCATCCCTTTTGGGAAAACAGTCTTTTAGCTACTAGACCAACTTTCCCTATCATTTAGTTTGTAATGATCAGGCACACCAAATTTTCTTGAATATCTGTATTTTTCATAGTTGCATCACGGATCAGATTGTCTCAGATTTTCAGGTATCCAGGTGGTTTAGTTGACAAACAAGATGTTCTACTGACTCATCTGAGGCTATGCCATAAAGCATGGTTTGATTCAGCTTACGGTTTAAGCTATGTCTAGCTGTAGCTATAACCGACGGGTGAATCACTA
Organism: Eurypyga helias; assembly: GCF_000690775.1. Classification (NCBI taxonomy): domain Eukaryota; kingdom Metazoa; phylum Chordata; class Aves; order Eurypygiformes; family Eurypygidae; genus Eurypyga; species Eurypyga helias. The sequence continues at coordinate 12,455 of NW_010237434.1, read as the reverse complement.
CCTGTTTGTCACTGACCTTTTCAGCATTGCGTGGGCTCTGTGACTGGGGAAGAAAAAAAAAAATGTTTATATGAAAGTTTGAAACTTCCTATCCCTTGGTCCTAACCTATTGTAATTAATTAACTGCATAGCTACCATTCTAATGTTGAAATGGTTTCATTTGTTCATTTTTTCTTACTTGCCTCAGAATTTTTGTGAGCTTGTGAAGAGGTTGATTAGACCACAGCTTTTTCCCCACAGCTCTCTACCACATCACAAACTATGATGTGTTAGGGTGACTGGTGCTGAGTCATGCTTTCTTCTCCCCTAACTATAGTTTTTCTACTCTGATCACCTAAACTCATATTCTGTCCTGCATTTTCTTTATTCAAATAATAATTTATGTGCTAATGAGATTTTGTTTGAGTCTGTTTCCAAAAGAGTAACTCTTAGCTGAGGATTCAGTCTATAATTTCCATTGTAAAGACCCACTTAGATTTGTGAATAGGGTTTTTCTTTTGTCAATATCTGACACTGGTAATCAGCAAGCAGAGTGCTTCATAAAATCCTTTACGAAAAACAGTGAGTAGTGTGTCTCTACTATTTGCAGTAGTACACTAGAGGTAAAAGCAATGTTAGAGCTCTGATGCCAGGGGCACTGATTGTGTTCTCTCCTTTACCTGATGATTTTAACCAGTAATTCCCCTTTTACAGGGGCTGATTTGACATCTTGCAGGGTCTGCAGACAAACAAATGCCTGTCATGGTAAAAGCGCTCCACAGTGCTGCAGCACATGCAGAGGAGCCAGGGTACTCAGCAGGTCAGCCACCTTCTTGGGGTTTCCCCATGTGTCTCAACGCTCAACGTGTATTTAGCATTTGGGCCTAAACTGTGCATGCAGGCTCCTTTGGAAATAAGTGAAGAAAAAAAAAAAGAGATCTGAGGACTTTGAAACCAGAAGAACCCATGGTGCTTGGAACAGCTAGGAAGTGAGCATTAGAAGAAAGAACTAGAGTTCACATATGTGCCACCTGCCTCTTCATTTGGGATTCAGAATGGGACCCTTCTCCAGGAGTTGATTCCAAAATGTGACATTAGCCAGATATGTCTTTGAAGCTGGCCCTGCTCTGAGCAGGGCTTGGATCAGATGACCTCCTGAGATCCCTTCTGACCTGGATTATTCCTGCCCAGTGGGGACTGGGTGGAGGGACACAGCACAGCATTGCCTGGTTTCCAATGGCTTGTGATTAAAGCAGCAGCATGTGAGAGGCCCAAGTTCATGTTCCTGTCCTGCTTGTTTCACAAAAACATAAATGCCTGTGATTCATTCCTCAGAGGCACTGTCCTGACAAACAGGCTGGTAGATACTCTGGAGGGTGAGGTCTCCCTCGGCTTCTTGTTCTGGAGAGGTTTACCTGAATGTACCTTGAGAACGAGACAACTGGATGCTGGCTCCATACGTTACTGCACTTGTCTGCAGACATAAGAGACCGGGCTAATAAATGTGGAGTTACTTACACAGTATATTTTCCTACTGTAGACCAGGAAGAATAGGAAATAATTTCCAGGTTACTGCGCTTACCTGAACATCAGACAGCGGTGTTGAGCAGGGACCTCAGTGTGAATCTCTGACTCCTTCAGGGCACTAGTAGATGTTTTGGGGCTTGTCATGTCTTCAAACAGCTTTCTAGCTCTTCGGGCAGCATCCCTATATACGCAGTTAATCGCATACCAACACCAAAACCGTATACACAAGCAGGCCATGGTAGCAGCCAGCCCAATACTGAGGGATAGCAGCAGTCCCTGGATGAAGATGAAACGTACTGTTGCTTTTCCCTGCAAATTTGGCCCTTGGCATGACCACAGTGAGGCCCTAGAGGCCTTTTTCCATTTTTTTCTCAGAAAAATCTTACTCTACAATCAGCGTCATGGGGCTTTCTTTTGTAAATATTGTAATAATGGGCATAAATGTGTTTTCCAACCAGTGCTGAACACCATCTCTCATTTAAGCGTTGAGTAAATACCAGAATCTGAATTTCTACAAATTTATCCTGCGGTAGGTCAGAGCACATTTCCTAATATGATAAGTAAGGTCCAGATGATTTTACGTAAAACTCTTAACTTCTACACACCTGCACACATGAAATTCTACTGATGTAATGGGCTTTGTATCACAAAGGAAAAGGAATTTTTTTTTTTTTTTTTTTTTTACCTCTGGCTTGTAGAAATAAAACACTTCAGTGTCCATTTCAAATTATGCACTTGAATGTAACCATAAATCAATGAATCAGTTTATATACAACATGTTGAAACAGTATTTTTAGGCATTTTATTACAATAAACGGAACTGTTCTGCAAAAATGGCTTCAGCCCTTAGCCCAGCTTCGTGCATAGTTAGATCGACGTAAGTGGAATTGAAATAAGTGAGTCTGGATCGAGTCCAAGGAACAAGTGGATTGCAGTGGACCCAACATTGAGGTCAAAGGTAATTTTCCAATTGATATAGGATGTTGGAGCCAAAGATATTGCAAAACCTGACATTATTTCTTTTGTTAGTCCTGTGTTGAGGATATAGCTGCTTCACATCTCCCCGCCTATTTGACATCCTTCAAACCCTGATTCCTTTAATGTGTTTTACTTGTTAAATGTCTTGCCAAGGGCTTCTGAAGCTATGAAGGGGCATGTGGAAGGTGCAGGAAGCAGGCTGGGAGGGATAGTTCTTGCAGGGGAGATGACTGAACCCAGGCTTTAAGGGGTCAAATTCTAACACAGCATTCTCTTGGTAGGGCAGTCATGAAACTCCAGGCTTTATAGCCAAACCTGTTATTCTGAGAATATGCGATTAAATACCTGATCAGCCTTCTGATAAAACAACCTAGATATTCCTGCACTAGATGATGTCAGTGGCATTATTTTCCTTGATGTGAAGAGAACCTGCATGGTCCTTTTAGATAATTGGGCTGCTGATTTTTTTTCACACTAATTAAACGGAAAACATTTTGAAGTGAAGTCAGCCACTCTCCATTGGCAAACTGCCATACTCAGTGGTGCAGGGGCAGACGCATTCTCAGCTCTCTTCGCTGGCTATAGCGTACAGCAGGGGACAGAAAAAAAAGATCAGTGAAAAATGGACTGTCCAGTAGAGATGTAAGTAATAGCAATATTAGGCCAACAAAAACAACAGTGTGATTTTTATGTACAGCTGTAATTATTTTCCACTAAAAAGGGTGCAGGAAAGAGAGACGTCTAAAGCACGGCGATTCCTATTGCCAGCAGCCTGCGTAGCAGAACGCCTGCGTCCTCCTCTCTGCCTCTTGCACACACACATCAAACAATTGCATTAGCACTTCTGCTGCCTTTCTTCTCCCACCCCTTTATTTCACACTATTGAAAAGCTAAATGAGAGTGGTGTTGATAGTTGAGCCTAACAGCGAGTTTTGTTTGAACACAGCATATACTACCAGTGCTAATTCAGAAATTTCTGCATGCATTTTGAAGGCAAGTTTAAGTACTTTTTAAAGACACATTTCTGTATTTGCAAATCACCAATTGTTTGTTCTGTTTAGTGCTTCCGAGAGCGTGTTTCTGGAAAAACTAAGTGGTGGAAGTTGGAACAGGATAAAATTCTGTCTCTGCTCACAGGGATGTGCTCTTTGTATTTGTAGATTTAGAATGCAAACAGTTTTAAAAAACCTGGTTTTAATCTTTTTTTAATTAAAAAGCCATTGTTGTAGAAGAAAAAAAATTAATATTTCATTTTTATTGCCACGTCTACTTCTGTGGGAGCAATTGTTAAGGAATGACATTTCAGTAATCAGGTGCTTTCTGCAGACAACTGCTTTTTTTCTCGACATGTTTTTAACAGTATTTAGGTCAGGCCCTGCATGTGTAATTGCCTTTCTCTTTTTATGGCTATTAGAGTGTAATTGTCCTCCTATCTGGATTTTATATTCTGGCTAATAATGCTGTAGATGCTTTAAAATACACAGCTCCAAGTCCTGCTCTGTTCCTAATAGCTAATGCATAAATTCCCTTTTTGGCAGGGAGAAACTCTTGTGACTGTAAATATAAGCACCCATCCTTACATAGGGGATGTGTTTAGTACCGTGGTTATAGATAATTGACACAACTCCAGTGCTGCCAAAATTACTGGGACCTTTGCCATCAAGTTCAGCAGATAGGAGTTTGGGTTTTTCACTTAAGTATAGCAAAATTAGCTTCCATAGCAAGCTTTCTTTTTCACTGCGTCAGTGTATCTTCTACAAGGGCTAAAATTTTGTGGTCTTATATAATACAGAGGACAGATTTTATTTAGAAATTGTGACTGTGGCCATCAGCTGGTATTTTCAGAAGTCCCACGTTTTACAAAAGAAATATCTCACAGACTCAAAAGATAGCGTGGTCTTAAAGAGCACATCCATTTAGGATGTAGTGTTTGAGGAAGTGTGTGGGAGTTAGTATCCAATTTCCAATATTTTAATAGGATTTAGGTCCCTAGCTCCTATATACTCTCCAGAATATCTCAGAATTATTTACTCTCCCAAATTTAATGAAGACCAGAATCCTGCTGGGCTAAAGCACAGACTAAGTGACAGTTTCTGCCTGACAGAATCCTATATATAATCTCTTCAAACATAGGATCCAGTCAAAGAAAAAAAAAAAAACCCAAAACCCCCATGGGTTTGTGTAAAAATGCCTTATAACTACAATATAGAAAACATGTTTGGCTTGCCCTAGAGTTTCTTAAAATCACCATTTAATGAATAATGTAATACATTTATTTTGTCTCAAAGATTATTTCAGCATCTTGGAATTAACTAAGGGAAATACGATTCCTCAAGTTTCATGGCAGGTATACAAATGTTTGTTGAACAGAGAAGCATTTAGGGGCATAAATCCATGTTGCTTGTTGAGGCATAATTTACGGGAAAGACACTGCATTTGTATGTGTGTTAATGAACACATGTTAAATATACTGGCACATTTTACATGGCTACAACAACCAGGTTTTTGTTTTCCACTTTTATTTAAAGTCCGTTCCAAGGATACTTAATAGTCTATAGTCTAGGCACAGATGACTTCAAGTAATCAGAAAAACTCTGAATATTAAATAGAGCTGGTGACAAATACCCATGTTTATTTCATAACTACTCTGTACATGTATTTCAGGAGGAGCCTGTTTATTATCTGTAGCTGATTCAAAGACTGTCATGATAAATATAAAATTATACTCAGGGGAAGGGTAAATAGGGATATAACAGTCAGGAAACCTTGTGACGTGAATTATTATCACTATGTATTAGTGACATAAGTTCTGTGTTTTGAACAGTTTTCCTTAGTGATTTAGTTGTGAAGGGTATGCATTTGGCAGTGTTTGAGCACTGCTGTGCTCCAGAGATTTCTGGTACCTTTCTACCGACACCCTCTATGTTGTTGTGTTTGCTAATGCTTCTGAAATCCACACTACTGGAAATTTGGCTATTTAATGCCAGTTATCACATTTATGTGACTATAAATAGCACAAATAATTAAATTACACAGGATGAAGTTAACAGACCTTTCCAATGTTATCCTTCAGGTCATTTAAACCCATCACCAAGTGGGAAAAAACTTCCACAGGAGGAGAGCAGTTGCCAGTGGTAGGGAGCTGATGCCTTTCTCTGAATGCCAGACTTGTCCCGTTACCATAGATCCTCCCTGCCAGATGCATGTTCCCTTGGAAGGGATGTGTGCTTCAGGGACCTGAGCCAAAATATGAGCCTGTTCAAATATTCAGCGCATGAGGCAACACTGAGCATTTCTATATTTGGGGAAGACTGCTGATTTTTTTTCATATGGTGACGGTGATAGAGCCATACATCATGGGTGTTTGCGATGTTCATAACAATAATACTGTGTAATAATAGAGTACGTAATGGCATAATAAATATCCTTTAGGATGTGAGCCAGAGCCCAATAAATTCATTAAGCAGATTAGATTTCCAGCCACTAGCAGCAGACCTTGTACTTAAATCAGAATCACAACATGGGTTTCAGTGACAGTCCATCTCTAATAGAGACTAGATTGGTTCTGGAATCTGACTTTAAACTGAGATGTTTGAATAAAGAAAACGCCCTCTCTTCCATAAATGATAAGTATGAAGCTGGGAATAATAGGCACAAATGTGAAAATGGATGCATTTTGGCATGTTTTGGCATCTCTGTTTGATTGCACATTTTGGGAGCTTGTGGCTTGATGCCTTCTCTCGATGCAGTGCAACGGCTGATGAAGCGGAGCTGCTCCTGCTGCAGAAGCACTCTGGACTGAAACGCAAGGCACTAACCTCTTATAGATTTTGGTACAAATTTTGGAAATTTCCATGCAAGTACTACTCTGTAAAATTGGCTTTTGGCGTTTACACACGTCTGCCCGAGACTTCTGCATGTGGTAGCAAAGTAAGGGTGATGCTGTGGAAAAGGAAACAGGGTCAAATTGAGAAAGATTCCTTCTACCCCAGCTCAGCAAGGGGCTTCCAGTGTGAGACTGTCAGTTCATTTAGTCCCATACGTCCCCACTAACAGCCACAGCCTCAGACAGGGCGCAAGAGTCTGCTCGCTGAGTATTCAGATGCACAGTATGGCAATAGCTCGTAAACGATCTGCCTCCAGAATTAAAAAATTTTGAATTGGTAGTTAAGTCTAAATGCTTTAATTATTTACTTGGGTACATCTTTACTGTCGTATTCAAGATCTGCCACAAGTTGGTTTGTGTGACTGCTGAAGAGCTAAAAACTAATGTGCTTTTTCCTGTGTTTGAGGAAATATGGAGCTGGTGTTTTACACAATGACCAAATCATTTGCCTTCCTGAAATAGCACTGGTGATCATCCATGCACACTTTCCAAATTCTTGCCAATGTGACCGGTACATAATGGATATACTGAGATAATGCATTGGGGGAGAATCAAAATTTATTTTGTGTTTATTCCCAGGATGTTTTTCCAGGTAGATTCCTCATACTGAAGATCACACTGAAAGGCTGTGTGGAAGACGATCAGTAACTGAATGCTTTTATGTTTTTCTGGGTGTTGCCAAGATGTTGGTCATAGATCATATAAGCCACTTGAATAATATAAAATGCATATTCTTCTAGTTTTGGTATTAATTCATATTCTTTGACCAATACTTAAAGTTTAACTTGATGTTCTTACTAGCAGATATTTTTTTGGTTTTAATTTACCAAGATAAAGAAGTAGAGCAACACATACTTTCTCCTCTCTAAAGTCAGTATCGATTGACAGGCACGTGAAGAATGGGCATTTCAGGGGAGAGGTTAGATCTACAGCAGCAGAAGTGAAAGGGAAAATTTGGGAAGGGAGTGCTGGAAAGCTGGCATTGCTCTGCCTGGGTGAATGGTACTGAGCAAAACCTGTGACGTGGAGTGCCTGGAAGAGTTGTAACGACAGACTGCAGGGCCCTTCGCCTATCTGTGCTGGAAGCCTTTTTGTTAACTGGTCTTCTAGGTGTCACCTTAGACACTTCCATGTATTAATGTATACACCTGGACATCCTACATTCCTCTGTATAATACCCGATGATGTCTACCTCTTTTTTGTCTTGTGTGTTGTCTTTTGTCCGGAAAGTAGAGAAGTTGCTGCTTGCTAAACATATGAGGATAACTTCATAATTCTGTACTAACTGAACAACTTTAGGTGCTATCTAGGCCTAAGGCAAACCTAATTAATGAGACCTAAATGCAGAATTTGATCAGTCCCCCAGGTTCAGTGGTACTGGGGAAAGCTCCTGCTGCGATGATGCATAAAGGTCACAGACGTGGTAAAATGAGGCATACATTATTCTTTTATAATTCTCTTTTTTCTGGTACAGACTACCACTCTCAGACCCTTTTCAATGCTAACACTCAGCCTGTTTTAAATAGAAACAGTGTTACCTTTCAGCAGGTCCCCTTCCTATTCCCATTTTGTACAATGGATAAATAATAAGGCTGAAAAGAATGCTTGTCAGATTCAATTTTGCCAAACATGTAAATGTTGTAAAAATAACCTTTAAAAAATCCCCAGATGAACCAAAATACTTCCAAAATTTAAGTACAAAAATAACAAAGCTGAACAGACAAATAACAAACAAATAAACATTGGTAGTCTGGAGAACCAAAATATTTTGCCATGGCAATCCTCCAAGTGAAAGAGCTCAGAAATAAAAGTAAAACTGTCTTTATGCAGAGTTCTGACGTCCAAAAAAAAAAGCATGCAAACACACAAGTCAGTCACTGAATGCTTTTACTAGCTGCTCTTTGTAAAAATATAATGCCCAGTCTGAAGTCCCTTAGGTTTATGTACCCATGTGGAGCTTCAGAGACTACAGTGGAGAACCAGGAGTTTGCTCACCTACTGCAGGATGGGTCCTTCAGCCAGTTTGCACAGATTTTTTGGGGAAAATATCCTGCTGAGTTAAGACTGTAAATTTTTCACAGGGACATTTTTGCCAGTGGAATGCTGAAATAAATACATTAATGCTTAGTAACAAAGCTCATTTGTTAAGGTTAATGTTAATTAATGTTAATCCATTAATTGCCCTTCTGTGGTAGTTGTACATTCATTGGCATCACAATTTACAGCAACAGACGATGACAATATCTGTGTTAACTGAGTTTGCTTGGGGGAAAAAAAAAAAGCAAAGCCGAAATAGATGAACTGAAATATTTTATCAGACTAATCAAGGAGTAAAGCAAGGGCATGAGGATTAATCCTTTTTTAATGACAAACTAAGGATTTTTCATCAAAGGTAAATTTATGTCAGTTATCTCACTAAAGAGATGGTCAAATAACAGTTCTTTGTTTAATTAACAAAATTTTGAGAGGGTAAGGAGCATTTATCTTTTTGAATGAATAGAAATTCTGTATTTCCAATTGTAATTGTTCTTTCTGGCCTCAGTTGTGAAGGTGGCCAGAAAGATATATTCCTAAAAAGTGGTGTCATTTGTGCCAATGGCACTGAGGGAGCCCAGTGACACAAAGTATAAATCAATTTACAGCCTGTTTAGAAGCAAGGTACAAACCCTATGAACATTAATTTAAAAACTGCTTCAGATTACTGTTCTTTTATGATTAACTAAAGTGGACTTCAACCTCCTTTGAGACTTTAGTGTGAGCATGATAAAATTAATCACGTTTAACAAACTGACTGGTTTCAGTGACAGTATTTATTCAGTACATTGCACATATGTGGCACTCTACAGCAAGTGTCACTTGATTAATCCTTGCTCCAATGGTATAAATGGATATGATTGTATGCAATCCAAAACCAATACAGGTCGATTAGTGTGACAATGCTCCACTGAACAGATGTTTCTTGAAAGGAGAGTGGAAGTGATTGGGTACAGGCCTCCTTTGACCTCTCCTGTGATGGTAAGATAAAACAGGACCTGACCAGAGTGATTCACGGTCACTGTGGCATAGCTACACCCCCAGAACCAACCCAGCTCAAATAGTATTGTTAGACAAAAACCTTTAGTGAAGTATGTATAGCCATTCTATCCCCTGCATCTCCCAGGATGTCCTGAAGTATCCCAGTGCCAAGGTTAGGTTACTCTCCCAGCCTGAGTCATGAGTCACTGCTTGGCATGCTTTGCTGTCCTCCCAGAACTGGCTCCTTTGAGGCTCATAAAATGCTCCTGCAAAACACAGATGAATCTGTTTCACCCCAAAGGGAGTGTTTATAGGTATAGCCAGCCCCGAACTCCATGCAATTGATGTTACTCATGCAGCCAGCCACCGAGTGTCCAGTCTGTTCAATAAGGCGGACCAGCACTTAAGTTCCCTGTGCTGAAGGCTTGTCTCAGGAATAGAAAGGTGCTTGTCTGGCAAACAGACGAGGCCTTGAAGAAGGTTACACAGGGATGCATGCTTAACCCTGATGGACATGGCTGTGGAAGCCGATTTGATGTCACATGCATCAGCTCTCCCTGTGCCTATCCTGGGATGGATTCACACTGACACACAGAGAAAAAAAAAAGTTATAAAAGTGTGAAAAGAATACATTCCTCATTTATGAGGAAGGAGGCAGCATCAAGCATGGGGGATCATGTGAAATCATCGGTCAAGAAATAAGGAATGTACACAAACTGAGGGGGAATGCAGAAAGCAGACAGACAATGCAAGGGAATCAGACGGGTCAGTTGTAGTGACTTTGAGGACATTTATTTCTCAGTCAATGAGAATGTCTTGCTCCTGGTGAATTGGCACATCTCACAGTCTGGAATTTCCTCTTACGGCTTTGTTGTGCTACCAAAACTTAATGAAGATTTTGGTGAAATACCATGTCATAGAGCAGGGATTTCTGCTGAAGTCAGCGGGGCTGTACCAGTAGGAAACTGGTGGGAGAATCAGGCTACGTGTGCTTGGGCAGCTCCAGGGTGTGGTGACCACAAGCGTTCCTCCTCCCATGGCTATTTGCTGAGGTCTCAGTTAGCAAACTTCCTTCAAAACAGGTATTGCCTAATTTTATTACAATCATAGAATCATAGAATGGTTTGGGTTGGAAGGGACCTTAAAGATCATCTAGTTCCAACCCCCCTGCCAAGGGCAGGGACACCTTGCACTAGGGCTTCTCTCCATCCGCACCCACTCTCCCCCCCTCCCAATTCACTAGAATGCACTTTAGTGTTAGAAAATCTGCCATTATTCCGTACAACCTTTAGCTGCTGGCTGTTGTTCATCTGCCTGTGTCACTGAGCTGATCAAAGCCTCACTGGCTTTGCTGCATGCATCACTTGTGAGTGCGTCTGGAAGTGCCGCTTAATCACTGTGCCTCACCTATCAGGGCAACAACAGGCAGAAAAGCTTACAGAAACGTGCCAGACAGTTGGAGTTAACCATTAGGAGACTCTGGGAATCTTCTGCTGCATACTAGGAAGAGGAGGGTGAGAGATGGAGTTTGAAAATCATGCAAGAACCCTGATTCAGCAAAACGTGGATTCCTCTGCCTCTAACTTCAAGGCTGTCTGAGCTTAATACAGTGGCTAAGTAGACCCATAATTCTAGTTATGGCAAATACCCTGGTCTTCATTGAGAGGACTATCGGCACAGAGCTGAGTACGTGCTGAAGTGCTTTGCTGGGTTGTGAAACAGCTCTCAGTAAACAATCTGCTTACCGCATGCTTTTGTTTGAAATTCCCAAACTGTGAAGGTAGGTACTTTCAATAACAAACATCTACTCTGGAGGTGGTGTCACACAAGAACTTTTGCCTCTTAAATGTGGATGACGGATTACTAGAAATCTTCTGTTCACGTAGCATCATTGTGGGACTATCAGCTGGTGTACTCCAAGGTTTCCCCTGTGACTGTAGAATATTGTATCTGGTTTAGCTTTACTATCTGGCCCAAGAAGAAACAGAAACACATTTAGGTTTGGTTATAATATTTCACAAAACAGTCTTTAAAACATGTTGAACAGATTGACAGGAGTTGTATTTGCATATAATTAGGCATGGTGAACTCAGTTGTTTGAAAGTTTAGCTTTTTGTAAAGAGGTATTATAAGAGGTTTCCTGACACTTTCCTACCAAATGTGAGACAGGCACAACTCCTGCACTCTCACACAATTGTTTTATTCAGAATTTCAGCAGAACCTCATTGTTGCTGTTAAGTTGCAGCTGTATTTTGTGGAAATGTGTTTTCCTCAAAATTCTTCAAAACTCTAATTGACTTCATTCTGATCAGCATTTCTCTGCATATGCTAATAGTTAAAACTTCTTCGGGTTCTTCAGCATGAGCGATGATGTTAGCAGAAGGAAGCACACACTTTTTACCTGTGGAGACTTAAGCCTACAAGGTCAATGCATTTCTTCAGTGCATTGAGTTACGCATGTTACTTTTTGTAATAGGAGGCGAGAGGGCACGTATCTGCTGCGAACAGTCACCCGTTTTACTCAAATGATGTTCTTACTGAGGCAGGACAGGTTACTTTGGTATGTGGTGCAGGAAGGATCCTGTGTAAATTGGCGAGGAAAAAACACAGCGTTGAAACTCAGTCATATTCCTTAAGTATTAGCTGAAGAGAACGTGGCTATTTCTGTTTTATGCCTGCTTCCTGAATGGAACAGGGAACGTGCTTCATTACATGTAAATGCCACGTAGTTGACCTCTGCTCTGGCCCAATATTTCACGGGGATCGCTCCTGCTCTCACACTGGTGCAGCCCTGCCTTTGCTTCTTCAACACCGTTTCCTTGCCCCCTTCCCGGGACCCGCACGCGCCGGGATGGCGATAGAGCAGCTGGAAAAGAATTACAAAACCCGTATCTGGAAAGAGGATGAGGAAGGGAAATCAGGCGGCCCCACGGGAACGGGAACAAAACCCATACCAATCCCTGGGCAGACGGCGCGTGTAAACACACCAGAGCGCAGCCGAGTTCCTCCCAGGGAGACTCGGACTCTCCCTCCCCCCGCCAACGCCCGAGGAGGCCGGGCAAGCTGCTTC
>NW_010237433.1:0-11241 GCF_000690775.1 Eurypyga helias | reverse complement strand
CTCCGCCCCCGGCCGCGCCCCTGGTCCGGCCGTCGCACCCCGGAGCCGCTGCCCACCGTGGTGGTACCCCTGCCCCTTCCTCGCCGCTTTCTGCCCCCTTCCGGCAGCCGGGGACTCGCAGGAGGAGGGACATGATTTACGCTCTCAGCTCAGGCCGTTTGGTTTCCCACACCTGGATAGATCCCCCCTCAGCCGGCGTGGAAACCCTGGATTGTGGATGGAGCACCAGCCAGCCCTGAAAGCAAAGGACTGGACGAGGCCCTTCGGATTTTTAAAGCCGAAGAAAGTTCTGGAGAAGGAGGGTGTCCAGCGTTCAACAAGCTCCAAAGCTGCCAACAGCTGTGTGGGTGCTTCAGTCCCTGCAAATCCTTGCCCTGGCTCCTGGAAAACGCTGCTCTGCCACTGTGCATTCACAAGAGAAATAACCCGTTCGGGGGATGCTTTATCTTTGTTACTAACAGGGAGGTAACACAAGCCAGCAGGAAGCGACACGGAGACCGGCACGTTGGTACTCAAAAGGAGCGGGATGGGTCTGGGGTCTCGCAACCCAGCAGCACGGCGGGACGGAGAGCTGCAGGGCTGATGCCCAAGGACAGGTGGCTGAGCCAAACCTCAGCTGCTGCGGGGCTGTACACTGGTCCTGTCCTATCACACACCCCTTCAATACAGCTCTTGGAAGATGCGCAGGGAAAACAGGCCATGTTTTTCCTCATTTTCCTCTTGTCCTCCTTCTTGCCTTCTCCCTACATCCATGCAGGAGTCCAGGTTCCCTGCCTGGTACGTGCCTCTTTGGACATCCTCAGCCCCAGTCCCTGCAGTGACATGAACACTCAGGCACCAGAGTAACACCGCCAGCTCTGCTCCAACAGAGCTAAGGTGTTGCGGGGAAAGTCAACTCCCAGCTCCGTGGGGACGAGCATGGGGAGGAACTGCTACTCGCTTCCCATGGGCACAGAGTTTACGTGGGGAGTGGAGTCACGGCTCAGGCTCTGCGCCCTGCAGCAGCCAGAGGACCGGCCATCCCTGCAGACCAATGTTCTGCCCTGTTCAAAGAAAATGCCCCAGAACTGTTCTACCTGACGATGATTCCACACCGCTCTTTGCTGAAGGGTTACACAGGCTTCACAGTAGCTGAGACCACGCTAATTAACATCAGTTAACGTAGTGCCTGTGGAAGAGCACCGTGGAAGAAAGGTTGTTGATTATTTGCGTTACTCTAGTGCTGAAGAAGCCCTACGGTAACATCAAGGCCACTTTTAACCTCAAAAAACCTGATTCCCTCTACAATTTCTACCGCACTTCCCAGCGAGCCCTTTTTGTAAACAAGATTTCTCTTGTATCACTAAAAGCTTTCGGTTCCCAGAGGTTCATGCTATTGTCATCTGCTCCCATTGTCATGCACCGCCACTTGTCTTTGGCCTTGCACACGGTGCCAACACGGGCTATTTTTACACGTTTCTTCACAAAAGAGCTATCGGAGCGCATTCAGCGTGCCCTTGAAATCAGTACGTTCCAGGCAGATGATTGCTAGGCACCGAGCTGTGAAAGCAGTAGTATTCATAGAATGGTTTGGGTTGGAAGGGACCTTAAAGACCATCTAGTTCCAACCCCCCTGCCATGGGCAGGGACACCTTCCACTAGACCAGGTTGCTCAAAGCCTCATCCAGCCTGGCCTTGAACACTTCCAGGGATGGGCCATCCACAGCTTCTCTGGGCAACCTGTGCCAGTGCTTCACCCCCCTCTCTGGGAAGAACTTCTTCCTGATATCTAATCTAAAGCTCCCCACTTTCAATTTAAACCCGTTCCCCCTTGTCCTGTCACTACAGGCCCTTGTAAAAAGTCCCCTCCCAGCTCCCTTGTAGGCCCTGCATTGAACAACCACCATCCCCAAAACCTGAGGGAGCCGCCCTGTTTCTGGGCAGAGGTCACACACAGCCTTGCCCGCTGCTGAGAGCGCCCCAAAGGGCAATCAGTGACGGTGATGAGCAGAGGTGACAGTGTGGAAACACAGGTAGGAAACGCCGGGAAGGAACTCGTGTCCAGAGAGCAGTGGGCTGTCTCTCCATCAGCACCTACTCCGGTAGGAGCAGCTCAGAAGGCTGAAGCAGTCAGGGCTCAGATTAACTGTCCCTGTTCTGTGGGCCAAGTGATCCCTGGGATGTACAGGCCTCAAGGATGTTCCAAGGAGCCTTTCCTTTCTCATCCAGGTGTCCTACTTGGAAGCACCAGGCTTCACCCACCCCATGTAGGTGGTCCATGCCACCATCCCTATGGTCTATCACTATCCCCTTTCACACACCACCACTCACTCCCACCCACATGGAGTCCCAGGGATGCCTTAGTGCTGCCTGACCCATCCCCCTATTCCAAGCTCTGGTAGCATTCCGCAGCAGGTGGTTTTGGGGGAGGGAGTAGGCGACTTAACTCCTGTCGCTGCCGCAGGGAGGACATCCTGAGAGCCTCTGGAGCTCCTTTCTTCTCCAAGAAAGAAACCCACCGTGTTTTCCTGTGCGTGTTTGCCGACCTTGTGGAGTCAGCCAGAAGTCCTGGATGCAAGGTTGGCAGAACCATGTTTTTGTTCAGGGATCCGGAGCAGCAGGCACAAAGCCTCTCCCTGCAGAGGAGCACTGATGAGAACCTTTGCTGTGAGCCGGCATGGATTCACCACTCTACTATGAACCTTCAGGAGCACGAGCCCATGTTCAAGACTTCAACCGTTCCTTACACTCCCCAATTCTTGCTGGTCAATGGCTAATCAGTTGGGAATGGGCATGGACAAAAAGGTGACCTAAAGCCTCTTCCTCCGAATAGTGAGAAATGAAATGAGCAGCCTCAGCCAGAGCTTTGCATTTGCTGGGTTCTTGAGCCCTGCAGGTGCTGCTGATGGGAGCCACATCCCCACCCAATGCTTGAACCAGGACAATTGTGACTATGTAAATCCCAGCAGTCACAACTTGATTGCTAGATAGACCTTGGCAGATGGAGGGGCATTAAACCCTCATAATCTACATCTTCCACACTCCCCTCATCACAGGGGTTGCTGGCACCTTCTTCCCATTCAAGCAGACGTTTAGCAGCAGCAGGGTGCCTCCTGCACCATAGGAGATACTACCCACACCCTTAGGTCACCAGGTACTACCCATAGAGTGAGGAGCCCAGTTTAACCATGTCTTTTCACATCCCAAGTTACAGAACCCGCTGCACCTGGCAAGGATGGAGTGAGCCTCTCTGCCTGTGCTGGGTTCTCTGGCAGGTGTATGCACAGCTCTTGGCATCCTCTGGAGCAGTCAGGATACCCCAGCACTGCATCCATGTCTGGGTGCCAGCTGTCCTGTTCATGTGGGCCGTGAACATGCAGAGTCCAGGATTGCAATGAGAATTGTTTGTACATCCTCGTGGCAGCTGCTTACCTGCCGCCCCCCAGGAATGGGTCTAGAGGTGCCTGCACATCCCCTGTCCTCTTCAGCTGCTCCCTCCTGGGGTCCTCAGCCTGCAGCCCTTCTGCACAGGCACTGTTCCTCCTCCCCAGCCCTTTCCACCCCCGGAAATTTCATCTGCTGACCCTTCTCAGCCACACAATCAATGCTAACACTACTCAGCCCTCAGGAACCCTCACCCTGGGTGTCACTGATACACTAAAGACGACGAAGCTGACAGCTCAGGAGAAGGTTTTCTTGCTGATGCTTTAAGAAACAACAGGAGATTTTGTCAGGAAACCAGCTGCCATGGTTCAAGGCAGTAAAACCTGTTAAGGAGGACACAGCTCAGCCCTCACCTCCTAATTAGGCTGAGTGGAAGACAGACAAAGCACTACACTGAGCGTAACGGCTTGTGCTAATCCATAGGCACTTCAACTCCGCGTGCTGGACAGGGACAGGCTGTCCACCAGCTGGGGGGTAATGAAGTCTGTGCTAGACAGGGACCGGAAGATGGGTAACACATGACACCAAACTTCCACAAAACTGGCTTTTAAACTAGGGATTCCAGAATGCTGCTAGCTCAAGGTGTGTCGGGTTATATGGGAAATGTGTAGCTTTGCAGATTTTGCAAGAGTGCTCCACAATTCAAAGCATCGTGGAACAAAGGAAATTCAACTCTTACGGTACGGAAACACCTAGCCTGTAGCTGGCATCCTCCCTGCGCAGGTTTGCTTCCTAGGCACAGCCTCAGAACAGGACCGTGGAGAACCGGTTACAGCTTGTGGGTCTGCAGTCCTATTCCGAGAACTTCCAGAGAGAGCCAGAGGGGAACCTGCAACTTCGAACACCGTAAGGAAACCTGCTTCCTCCACCCAGCAGGACAGAGAGGCTGCACTGCCAAAACCACCCTCCCAAACCTTCTGCAAGTTCTGCATACACCTAAAACTGTTGTCTTCTGTCAAGAGGCATTTCAATCCAGATACCCATTTCAATTTATACACTACTTCCATGCCTGAAGATGGCATGGAACTAGTTCTTCAACAAGCAGTTCTCAATTCACACATGTCCCTCTTTTGTCATGAGTATGCAAAAACAGGGCAGCTGAACACCAGGGAAGCAAACTTCAACAGTCAGTATGGAGATCTGCAAGGCTGAGCTGTTTCTGCAAACCCGAGATTACCAGGAAAACCACCACTGCACCGTGAGCAACGATCAGGTAGCATCTATAAACCCAGTACAGGTTAAATCTTAATTTGTCCTGTTTGGAAACATTAAAAACCCAAAAAAGACCATTCTCTTGCTACACAAATCCAGTTTCCATCACTTCTGGGAATCATGACCAAGGAAAGCATTCCCTCCTTCTCCTCCCAGCCCACATGCCGCTTCTAAATATGCACCGAAGAGCATCTGCTGTTGGCATAGTGACCTTGAAAACACGGAGGCTAAATAAATCGAAAACCGGTGCAGTGCACAGCGCCGCTGGAAGCACAGCTCTTAGCAGAGACCACCGCACGCCATCTAGTCTTGCTGTTCCAAACTGAAAATAAACCCCAAAGTTTACAACTACGTACTACTTACTGTTAACCATTTCATCATGATGCTCCAGCTAATCCACTTAAATCTTGCCAGATAAGTACGAAGCAAACACAGGACCAAAATAACTTACGCAGGCATGCCTGAGAAGAAAATCTGAATACCATCACCATAAATCACATCCAGTGAAACCTTCCACTTAACTCCATCAAGCACAAAGCCCAAGGGGAAATGATGCTTAACTTGGGAGTCGAATGTCGATTTTAAATTTCTGTGGAAATTCACAAGCCAAAGAAGCCAGTAAAGGTCTAAGGCTCAGTACACGGATACGGCTGCTCCAGGAAAACCCCACTTCATCCCAAGAGCCGAGTGCCTAAGCTGCCCCCGTGAAATTTAAGATGCGAGTCACTGACCTTGCTTCAGGAGATGGTGGTGCACTCCACGCCCAGTACCTACGGTTCCAAAATGCAGCAGTAATACCATTTACCAGCCCAGGTAAGCTTTGCTCCATCTTCTTCAAGGCATTTCCAAAGTCATTTCAACTGCACAGCCTGCTCCATCTTCCAAGATGGGAGCTTGGAGAAATTTCAAATGCAGTACCTGCTCACCATGACTAACGCACTTCACCCTTAAACCCCAGGCCAAGCCAGACAATGACTCCACTGTCCAAAAGCTACATTCAGTTGTGGGTGTTCCCATTCTCACGGAATGTTAGGTACAAGCAAACAGGCATTAATCCGTTAATTTACAAGTAATCTGCACAAGGCACTTCAGAATGAAAGGGAAAAGGCAAACCGTGTTACCTCTCCGTTTCTTACTCCCGCTACCTGTCCTACAATCAACTATTTGGCAATAGTCAATACCTACAAACTGCCTGAGATCACTACCTTCCCTAGTGTTTTACTCCTGCTACACAGACAATAGTTTTACATCGCTTACTTGAGGTAGGCAAGCAATGCCATGGAAAGGTAAAATGTATTTATCCGTATCTCTAACAGGTAGGCTTGAGCTCCCACCCGGTCAAAGCTAACTAGGCAGATCACTGTCAGCAGTTTCTTTAGCAAATTTCACACTGTTTCAAGCAAAGCTCGCAAAACCAACGTTAATCATAGAACCATTTAGGTTGGAAAAGACCTTTAAGCTCATCAAGGCAACTGTTAACCTAACACTGCCAAGTTCACCCTAACCCATGTCCCTGACCACCGCATCCACACGTCCTTTAAACACCCCAGGGGTGGTGACTCCGCCACCTCCCTGGGTAGCCCGTTCCAATGCCTGACAACCCTTTCCGTGAAGAAGTTTAAGCAGTTGGCTAAAGATGTTCTTCCATTCAAGAAGCATTGGGCAGGTAGCACTAGGGTTTTGCGAGGTATCAAGAAATCAGTGGGATGAGAGGAATGCGTCAGAACACGCAAGTAGATGTTTAGATTCAATACACATGATAAACATACAGAATTCAAGTGTTCAGCTATGCCAACGGATTGAAGTGACAAAAATAAACTAAAAAGGCTGGTAGTTTTGGAATTAAAGCCTTGTTTCTAAACTGCTCCTCTTTCCTAATAATGCTTATTGGCCTGGGGATGTTCTAAAAATCCTTCTTTTGCAGGTTATGATGGTGAAACACCAAAATCTGCCCACAGACGTTTCTCAGAAAGTTGCTTTCAAAGAAAGTTTCCACAATTCTTTGGTATTAATCTGAGGCCACTTAGCCAAAAGTTTGTATCAATGAAACCCTAAACCCATTATCTCTTCCCACCAAAAAAAAAAAAAAATATCCAACCTTCAAGGGACACTGTACAATCCTTGGTATCTGCTCTTGGTTTGCTGGTGAAATACCCCGTGTCTTCTCAAGATCGTTGTTAAGCATTAGCAACTGTCAACGTCCCCAGGATTTATGGCCTATATAAATGACTAAACCGATGGGCAAAAGCTGCAGGTGATTTAAATAAGCAAGCACCATAAAAGGCAAGTTAAATAAATGTCAACAAAATAAAAAAACTTCTAAAGCATCTGTTCCAAAAAACTAAAGGAATCAGCCACAGCCACATAGACTTGTCCAAAACCAGATCTTTAATTTGTTTTTTTCCCCAAATGTGCATTATGCCATAAATTCGTAGGGTATTGGTTCCAGCAGCTCTGGATCCTTGCCATTAGTTCTCACAAAGTGTGCTTCTCTCGGTGGAGCAGGCTGTAAACAGGGAAAAGAAAAACTCATGGCACTAAAACTCAAAACCAACCTCACAGAAAATTCATTTTGGCAACAGTTAAACATGTTATTATATAAACATTACAGCAACTTTACCATTCCTAGTCTCTTTAAAATCTGATTCAAAGAACAGCAGTAAGGAAATCTTCTCTCTAAAGTCTAGTTATTCATTCTTTTCTTAAAGGGTTACAACAGAAACCGCTGCAGCTAAATTCCACTGTACAAAGACAACACTGATCCTAGAAATCAGCCAGAGCCTCTGCTGCAGATCAGCAACAGAACAGGAAGAACTGATGCCTTTGTTCACAGCCAAGGCTACCAATTCCACCCAGAACCAGACACACTGATGCTGCCACTCTATTCTCGAGAAGGAAGTAACCTCCCGCAAAAGGACTGTGAACACAAGTCAGGGTGGAGATCAGACACCTTGACACAACCTGCCAGAGATGCGGATTATTCAAAACGCTGTAAATAGCTTCATTAATGCGAGGTGGTGGGTTGGTTGGCTGGTTTTAAGAAGGCAGATGGAAAGAGCTCATTTTACAGGATAACACACTGTTGCTTTGGAAGAAAACATGTTACTCAACTAGTTTGGTTCTAGCTACTTTGTTTGGGGTTGTTTGGGTGAACAGAATCAACAGTGTGCCAGCAATACAACAAAAATATTACCTGACGTTTCAGCTGAACCCAAATGCCTTTTTCTTTTGCTTCCTTTTTCTTCTTTTCATTCTCCTTCACACGCTGCAGAAAGCTGTCTCTGCTCTTGGAATGTTTAATATGCTCAATACGCACATTAATTCTCTTGGCAAGAATCTTGCCCCTAAGAAAAGAAATCAGTCTTTCATCTACTGCACTTGGGAAAAAAAGGCTACTTCCAAGCTAGTTTTACAGCCTTTACATGAGCAACTCCATAAACACAATTACAGGTATTTTTCTTTAAAGGGCAATCACTCAAAATACATTACTGCAGATGTAAATCAGACAGAACTCATGTAACTGAGAACTTATTAATATGCAAGAAAAAATACACTGACTAGGATTAAGGTGGTGGAGAACACGCAATTTTAACCTCGTGGCATACCAAGAATTGTATTACCACTGTACTGCAGTCCAGTTTCTGAATAAAAACTGGAACTTCTTTTCCAACTAAACTGTAGAAAATCCAGCTGAATACAGCGACAAATTAATGTTTTAAAAGAGCTTCAGTACCAATGTGATAGTTGGATGAAAATTTCCATTAGGTAATGTCACTTCAAGTGCTGTTCAGAAAAATAAAGTGTTTCCTCTGACAGGATCCAAGCCAAACAAGCATCGTTTGCTTGGGTTATAAAAAGGATATATACTTTACCCACCTTGAATGGCCAATCAAGACAATAACTGTCTAACTGGCAAAGTGAAAGGAGGGTGCAATTACGGATCAACTTTCCCAAATACAAAGTTTCAACACACGGAAATTTCATTACTTACTTGACCTGCTTGTTAACAATAATGCCCACAGCGTGCTGCGTAACATTATATACTCTTCCAGTCTTGCCATGGTAACACTTGTGTGGCATACCTTTTTGAACAGTACCCATACCCTGTTCAGAGGGAAAACAAGAATGAAGTGTAATCTTTAATTAAAGTCCTTGATGTTGCCATTTTTAACCCCGACAAGTTATTTAAAGTACACACTGCAAATACCTGAGATGGATTTAAAAATACTCCTATGTTACTCATACATTACAATTTATAACCATGCGGTTTTATCTGAAGACTACCAAGTCTTGCTATGACAATTCTGGTTGCTTTCAGTGTCGGTGAAAGGACTGATCACTTTGCTTTCAGCAAGCAATCACAGGAGACAATCATCATCAAGCTCCAGTGTGTCAGAAGCGTTAATTCCGAACAGTGCAATTCTCCAAGAGCCAAACAACAAATAGGCAAATTACACACCAACTTCTGTGGGATTGTTACAAACACTCTGCATTTCAACTGAAACTAAAGGATTCAATGAAGTAGGAAAGCTTGGTGAAGGGATTTTAGATTCATTACAAATTAATTTTGAAAGTACAGTTGGGTTTAAAGGACAAGTTCTAAAAAACACCAACCGATGGGAAATGCTGCTTCACCTTTTCCCCACCTGAATTAATATATATGGTATGTCCTCACATTTATCTCTTGGTTTCTAGATTTCATGTGGTTTTGCAACCACCATCCCTGTACACACTTATTTTAAGTATGGTCCTACAATGACACAGAGACATAACAATCAGCTACACCACCACAAACTCTGGCTCTTCTGAACAGCAGGTGCAAGTAAGGCAAAACAGAACATCTACTGAAGTGACAGCCGGGGTTCCTATGCAAAGAAAGCAGTGCTACCAGGCACCAAACAGAAACCCGAGTACTAGACATGGCATCTTTCACTCACTTCTTCCAGCTGAGAACACAGCAATGAAGCACAGCCAAGGTATTATTTTTTTATAGATGTATATAAAAATCCCATATGAACCAGCACGCTAGACTGAAGCGTTCCTATCGCTTCAGTCGCGCTGCCATTCCAGTATTGCTTCAAAAGCCAGCAGCAGGTACTTGTGCCAACACACACAACCCAAGTAACAAAAAACACTACCTCAAGGAACCGGAGACTGAAAAGGATTACACTGCTTTAGCTTTTAATCATACAGCATTGTAGAAAGTACCTTGATATCAACTATATCGCCCTTCTTATAGATGCGCATGTAGGTAGCCAGAGGGACAACTCCTGTTAAGAGATACAAATGTGGATACTTATGAAGCCCACAGTTTCACACACACACCAGGCGTGTGGGTACAGACTGGTAAAGTTTTCTTAAATACTTCAAACTTGAACTCAGTTTAAAAAAACAACCAAAACAAAATCAAAGAAACAAAACCAAACATCAAACCATCTTTTTTTTTTTGAAGCAGTAATTACCTCTTCACACGCTCCCAATTTTAACAAATCCAACTCAGGAAAAGGAAAAATTACAGATTTAATCTCATTCCTAATGTAGAAGTTGCAGAGACATTAAACTACTTTCATGGTGAACACAGCTGTTATCATTGCTCCGAGGCAAAAACCTGTACATTTTAACTAAGTGTTAACTGTTCAAGTATTTCTTTACCTTCAAACAGATCTTCCAGCACTGACACAATTAGCATCAGCACATCAATCAGAATTCCAATGCATAAGCCGTAAGAGCTGAGTTTACGTGCATATTATTTCACAGTTTTTAGCCCAAGTTGTCAGAAATCCTTTGACATGAGCCATGTTTTATAAACACTGCTTTGGGGCTGGTTGACATCCAACAAGTCAGTAACTTAACAGCGTTCACCCTTCAAGGTATACTCACCATGCTTGCGAAACGGCCTCGAGAACATATAACGTGTCCCCCTCCTTTCCCTTTGTGTTCGTCATTTTGGCAGATTACTGTAAAATTGAATGCAAATTACTCAGAATTACTAGCTCACTCACTCAAAATTTGACTGGTGGCTTTTTCAGACATTTTAGATAAATCAAGTCTTTAAGCCTATTCAGACTGACACCACTTCCAAACTGCTGGGCTAATTCAAACAATGTTGTCATCTTAGACATTAACAGAAAACACTACTTATAGGACCACAGGCCAAGCCAGGTTAGAATGAATGCTAGCGAGTCACTTAGCTCAACTTCCTGCTTAAAGCAAGGTCTGCTACGAGATCAGCCCAAGCTGCTCAGGGCCTTTGTCAAGTCCTGAAACCCTTCAAGGATGGAGAGAGACTACTGCACAGCCTCCCTGGGCAGCCTGTTGGGAGAGGCCTAGCTGTTCTCATGATGAAAAACTTTTCCTTTATACCCAATCTGAGCCTCTCAGTTTTTATTCAAAGACAGGAGCATGAGAAAACTGGCATATGTTTCCATCAGGATCTGTCTTCTTGATCATGGCCCTGTTAGGTGTCCCCCAAAGGCACCTCTTCTCCAGGCCGAGCAAGCCTGGTTCCCTCTCCTCACAAGGCATCCAAAAGGCAAGATCTCCACTACCTGATTTATCAGCCCCAAATGCATCTGACACAGGCGCTCACACTCCGCACGCCGACAG
>NW_010237432.1:0-980 GCF_000690775.1 Eurypyga helias | reverse complement strand
GAGGAAACAAACCCCTGGCTCGGGGCCCATCTCCACCAGCAGCAGGGAGGAGTGCAGGCAATGCCAGAGCACAGCCCCGGCACGGCCACCGGGCAGAGACACGCCGGGTGAAAGGCCGCGGTGTCTGCACCCTGGCGCACAACCACCGAGGAGACAGGTTGCCTCCTGGTAGGCTACGAAGGCACCCCAAGGCACAGAGGGGGCAGTTCTGGCATACAACCACCCCAAAGGAAGGCGCCAGACTGAGCTCTGGGGAGCACTGCAGCTCCTCACACCATCAGGACGCAGCTGCACTTAAAACCACTTGAGTAACCCGACTTGGACTCTGCTCATCTTCCTCCTTCTGACACAGATAGGTTTGCACAGCACTGCGCTGTCTCAAGGATCCAGTTATCCCCCCTCTAGGGGGGTGGGCAGCCTCCACCAGTGCCTTCCTGCCCGCTGGCAGCCACACCCAGCCTCGCCACCTGCCAAGGTCATGTCGCAACACCCATCCCGCCCATCAGCCCACAGCCTCCCTAACTCATCTCTCCACCACTTTGGAGAGGGGGACACCACTCGCCTCCTCCTGTGCCTCAGGGGATCTCGGGTGACAAGGACACAGACACACACACGAGCCTCCTCCAGCCTCTTGCACTCCTGCAGGCTGCTTAGCAGGTGCCAAGCCAGCACATGGCCTCACTGGGGCAGGGCCCACCATGCCCGGCAGGCAAAGCCTCAGTCCCAAAGCTGCTAAACCCCGTAAGGCCTCAGTGCTACCCTGCTCTGCAACAGCCTTCAGCAAACAGCCGCCAAAACTCTTGCAGCACACAACAACAGCAAACCCCAGCCCACCGCCAAGCTCAAACACCTACTCCAAAGCCTTCCTCCCCCCAAAATCCGAAAGGACCCCCGAGAAAGGCAAGGCGCCCCCCGCCCAGCCCAACCAGGGAGGGCAGGACCCACCGCCGCAGCAAGGTCCGTGCCCACGTGCACGCAGC
>NW_010237431.1:0-2492 GCF_000690775.1 Eurypyga helias | reverse complement strand
CTGAACTAAAGCCACTAGGTCAGAGCAGGGGGACTTTTTTTGTTCAGAAGTCAAATGCTCTTTTCTGCTTAAGGGCTCTGGTCCCAGAGCTGGACTTCATGATGTTTGTTAAGCAAAAGTCCAGTGTATTTACAGCAGCCATGATGACCTGATGTGACATTTCAGCGTTTCCTGTCATATTCCCCCAGGAACTCAACAGATCTCTTTGAAATACATGTCTCAGGCATTTTTTTTAGAGTGTGGAGTCAGCACTGAACTGTGTCAGACTGGGATCTTATTTTATTACAGCAGCAGAATGAGCTGAAGGATGTATTTGGAAGTGTTCTGCAGTGAATTAATGTGTGGTTGTTGGGTTTTAGACTGTCAAGTGTTTCTCCCCACCCCACCCCTTTTTCCTTGGCGTGCAGTGAGATGGGAATGTGAAAATGTTATCTTTTCAAATGCCTACCCAGGTTATATTGAATATTGTAACCTTTGTATAATTCTCATGTAACTGAAGTAACTCTTCCTCCGAAATATCTTGGATATCTTTACCCTTTATAACAAAGAGGGTAGAAAGAGATCACCTTGTACTGCGGAGTGTAGAACCAGTTCTGCTTGTGCCATTAGATGTGACAATTCCTAAAGCCCTTTTCAGGCTAGTGGCTGCACTGTCTTGTGTCTGTTGAGCACCAGGTTGTTAGTGAAACTTGGTAAACTCAAAAATCCTGTTTCCTGCAAAAGCGCTGGTTCACCCAACCTGCTTTTCATAAGCTCATCTGGAGGGGACTCTATTTGCTGTAGATCTTAAGCTTCTGAGGGAAATCCTGCCTTCATCCCAGGGCTCTGAATTGTAACCCCTGCCCCTTTGTGGAGTACAGCTGCCTGGCTCCAGTGGTGTGACCAGCAAGGTCATCTGCCTTCCTGCTTGGATAAGGATGCACCTCAACAAGTAAAGCTTTATATGACATGGTCAAATGCTATAGAGTAGAAAAATCCAGCTACAACTGGCTGTTCCTGTGCCAAGACACAGGTTGGGAAGAGAAAAGAAACTCAGTTCTGCAGTTAGTCTTAAGTGTAGATCCTCATGGCTCAGTATACAGGGTTCTTCACTGACCCTCCAGTCTGGAGCCTTGCTCCCTGGGAAGCCATGAGTTGGGAGATAAGCTGAGGTGGTTTTGCAGTGAGTTTGGGGGGAGGGATTGTTTGCCAATCTGCTTGTCTGAGGACGGGTTTTCTGTCCCTTTTTCACTGGTGAAAGTTACTCTGCTGACAGAATATGCCTGGCAGAAAGTTATGTGAGCAGAGTGAAGCCTGGTGGAAGGGAGACCTGGCAGTGGGTGGGTTCTCAGAGTACTGAGTGGGTTTCTATAGCTGAAGGAGAGGGGTGTTTAGTGAAAATAAGTTTCAAATGCTAATTTATTCAGGTTGTGATTAGTTTCTTATCAGACTGTGTTGGTACCACTCTTGCTCTTGGAAACCAAGCCATGCAGCGTGGTAGCACCCGAGTGCAGAAGTTCTGTCCTTTAAGTTGCAATATCGATCACTGTTAAATATTTTACCTGCAGCTTTTAAACTGTAATCATGAGAGTTCAGCTGTATATTCCTGTTTTTAAAACTGCATTTGAAAATGCTTTTAAAAACTATTTCTTCTCCAGGATGGAATTCTCATGCTCTCTTGCTTGCTTTACACAGGTGAAAGTGGTGGTCTTTTTTTTAGAGCTATTAGTTCAGTATGCAGCTACATAGTGTACCAGTGCAGCCGCCCAGCCCCGCTCCACTCCCGCGACCTTCACTCCATGATCGTCGCAGCTTTCCAGTGCCTCTGTGTCTGGCTCACTGAGCACCCTGACATGCTGGATGAGAAGGTAGGGGTCTCTGGTCTATATATATTTTGAGTACTCCAAGTTGTAATGCCTTTCTTGCCCAACTTGTCCTTGATACTTTAAAATAACATGGCTTTCATAGTCTCAAAAGTATACTAGGAATTTCAAAACTAGTTTCCATGCAAAATAGTTTTGAATTTTGATTTCTGCTCTTTATTCACCGAGAATGTTTCTGGCTTTAAAATTACCTTTCATATTTCGAAGAATGTCTGGTCATCTTGCTTTGCGAAACTGGAAAAAGAGAAGAAAACTGAAAAAAACAGGAACTTGAAAGAGAAACATGGAAATTAATGGTGTATGTATAGCATAGTTACTAGCTGCAGCTACACTTCACTTAAAGCCATGCCTCTTCTCATTTTCAGCTCTTAACTGACTTCTAGACTTAGTGGAATTCCTTTGATGCCAATGTTTTGATAATCATAGTTTGTTTCACCAAGAAACTAATTTTATAGAAACTGAACAAGACATAGCTCAATCCAAGATGGAATCTTGTTGGGAAGCTTAAAGAGCAGGAAGTGAAAGATGCATGCTTCCAACAGCCTACTGTTGTGCTGTTTAAAAAAAAAAAAGTGCATATCTTCATTGTTAGTCTCCTTGCACAGTGTTGTGGTTTAGCCCTGTCGAGCA
>NW_010237430.1:0-15092 GCF_000690775.1 Eurypyga helias | reverse complement strand
GATTCTATGATTCTATGATCTATGTAGCAGTAGTAGTATCATTCTTTTATTTCAATTATTTTCAATTATTAAAGTGTTCTTATCTCAACCCATGAGTTTTCTTATCTTCTCCTCCCATTCTCTCCCCTATCCCACTGGGGGAGCAGGGATGTGAGCAAGCAGCTATGTGGTGCTTACGTGCTGACTGGGTTAAACCATGACACCATACTACAGGTATGTTAAGGTCAGGTTTATTTTGGGGGCAAAAGCCTACTTTTCTTTCTGAAACCACTTACGGATTTAGTGTTCCCACAATAGCAAAAAAACTTCGAACTAAAATAGAAATCCAAACTTGCTTAGGCCACTGGGTTTAGGTTTACTGAGCTGTAGTACTCCCATTTCCATAAATATGTGAAGCATTCGAAACTTAGTATTTCATAGAAGAGGAGGAACTAGGCTGTTCTTGCTAGCTCATCCCTTTAACACCTGTTGGAAAAGGTAGGCTACTGTACAGGTGCTGGCCAGCATTCCACTTCCAAATCTTTTCCCCTTCCCTAAGGGCTGCTTTGTGAAGGCAGAAAAAGGAGCAAAGAGAACACCATCCTGAAGACCCATCTTCTGAAAAACTGTCTCAGAATGCCAGGAGAGAGAAAAAACTGTGATAATTTAAAAATATGTTCATTAAACATTTAATATGTGGGGGTTTTCCCCCCTCAGCTTTCAAAGCACAGGTGTTGCTCAGATCCAATCACTATTTTGAAACCTGCCACTAACCTGCTATGGCAAATAAAAAGCCTCTGCCATGAATCTTCGGACAAACTGCACTCCTGCTTAACCCCCTGTACCTGTTGTATCACCACTTCTGTACATGTGAATAGTCTTCTCTTTACTGTGGCAGTGAATGTTACATCTAAAAATTCAGCCTCTTCATCCCAGCATCACCTAAACTCATAGAACTAGTACTAATTTAAAATATTAGACATCATTTAAATGAAGGAAGAATTTTTTTTTCCCCCTATTCTCCAGGAAGTTGTTTAAAAGCTCACAAGTATCCAATATGACAAAGAATAATAAGAATCTATGCTTTAAAAATGCATGAACAAAGCAATAAAGAACTGCAGACAAATCTGAAAACATGGAACATATGTCTCTTCCACCTCACTTCAAAAAAATCACATTTTTAAAAGCCAAAAGCCAGTCTTTTTTAAAAATTCAAACACAGTATATTAATATATTTAGTGATAATCTCAAAAAAAAAAAGTTATGATCATATAAAGTTAAAATATAACAAAGGAAACATTCATTTTTTCCCCAAGATGTTTGTCGTCTAAGAGAATATTTACATATACACACAGTTCTGTTGTCTCTCTCATAATCCCCTCCACACACACATGTATATATTGAGAGAGAGAGAAACACATGCTCTCGTTACCATTCTCTGAAAACAAACGCAAGAACTAACACCTACACTCAATAAATAAGTCCTAAGAAAATCCTATCATTTCTACAGGTCATTCCAATGGATTTTAAAGAAAGACCCTGCCCATAATCCTTAAAAAGCCTACATCCCTCTATTTTTTCCAGAAAGAGGCAAGAGAGAGGAGGATAATGGAAAGAAAAAGTCAATACAGATTTTCCCCGTACAACTAATCAGAACCTACTGTAACTTGCATAAATACTGAAGCAATTAATCAAACCATAATACCCTAGCTCTGGTCTTCCTCAAGATTTACATTCCCCTAATACAGGAGATAGCACTTTTCCTCAAGCTTATGTGGCCAAACCCTATTGGAATGTTACAAACAAAATAGTATAAAGTGAAATAAATCACACTCCATCTTGCCAACTGACTGTGTGTTTATATATATATTAGCAGAAATAAGTCAGGATCTACTTAGACTCGCAGCTGAAGTCAGCTGGAATTGTGCCACCGACTTCCATTCACGCAGGACCATGTTAAGCATCTCTGGCCAAGACTTTGTTTTAATATGTGTGAAACACATTGCACGTTTTGATGCCATAAAATGAACAACAGTAAAAACAGTAAGTCAGCCCTGCATAAAACCATAAAATGTTTAAAATAAATATGTTAAGACCTGCTTCAATAACAGAGGGTGCTGAACACTATTTAGTGCTTCTGACCACCTGCAGTATCGTACCCAGGATACAATGCTAATTTTAGACTTCTGGATGAATGCCCATGGTAGGATATGCTATTTTTAGTAAGTTCTGACACGTTCATCCAGCGGCACATCTCCACTCCTGAAGTGGTACTGTAAGGGTGTTAGAGCTTCCAGTTACCACTTGGCTCAAAACTGCAAACTACTACAGAGTTCTTTTGCAAAATTCTTCTTCATCTTCTGATTGACGTTGCAACACAGGGGTGAAGCCAAAATAAATACCTGGAAACAGTATAATTAGAAGAGGTCAGCTGTGCTGTGTATTAGCCTTCCCTCCTCCCCCAAAGTCTCTCTCATCAAAACCCAAAATAACAGTATTTTACACATATTATTACAACTTTCAGTTCAATGCACAGAAAAATCACACAGAAATAGCCTTCACCTTCCAGGTAGGCTCTTCCAGGCCTCTGTACTGTGCCAGCCTCACCTGCCTCTGTCTTACTGCGTGGCAGAACGGAATCAAAAGTGCAGCAAAGAAACACGGTGATAAATGTATTGCTGTACTGCACACAGCAACATGGATGTTGGGGACCACCATTCATCATGTTTCAATTTAGACCTCTAAGTCCCCAAGCACAGTGGATAATTAAGTTTTGGTAAGAGTTTATACCACAGGGCTGTTTCTAGTTTTCCAAGGCACAGGGTCAGCAAGTTTGGAATGAGCTGTAGCAATTAGGGTTTAAGACTTCTACCTTTCTGCTCACATGCACACTTCTTGCCTTACATGGCACATTTCAACAGGTACACTGAAACTGCTCTGACAGCTGTCTTCCGCTATGACAGATTTTAAATACATTTTTAATCATAGGGATTTAAATGTAAGCATGGTATTTGGCACGCATCCTGAAGCAAACAATAAGAGATAACTTCCACCAAAATCTCCAGTGAAGACTAGGAGAATCCCAATAGTTAGGGGAAAATGTCAGCCAGCAACAGTTACATGAAGCATAAACCCCGCCCTGCCTCCCCAAGAAGGAGAAAGTCTTTATTTATTAAATTAAATGCTAATTTTTCACTCTAATACTTCTGATCTGTTTTGGTGGATTTTCTCAGGTATGCTTAATTAAATCCAGTCATCAACCCTAACTTTTTTCAAAAGAGCAATTAATGAATATGGCACAGGAGCAGCTTAGCCCTGGAGGAGTCTCTGACATTTGTTCGTCGTGAAGACTGTTCATTAATTGCTCCCTTTGTTCTAAGCCTCTTAATGATATTTTTGACACAACACTACAAGTCATTGTGACTTATTCCTCCCAGCTAGCGACATCTGCACTATGTTAAGTTAGTAAAACTACCTTTGAAAGATTTTTCAAGAAGATATTTAAAGACAGAGTGGGGAAAAAAGGTCTGGGTGTGCTGACAGTGGAATAAAGAAGCTATATTGAAATTTTTGCTAGTACCAAATGCACTTTGTGTTACAGATAACTGAAGCAAACATTTTGTGTTCCATATTCACCGTAATTAATGGAACTCAGGCAGAAGTCCACCGTACTATTCCAACCTATTTGAACTGTGCTCCCACACCAAACTGAACCATCATGCTTCACAGGTCTTCTGCTGAATGTAAATACTCGAACAACTGAGAGGACTGGCTTTTTGATTGCTTTAGGAACAAAAATTGTGGAGGTTTTACCTTTTTTTTTTTTTTTTTTTACGACAGGAATAGAAGGTGGAGAGTAAAGAGTCTGAGTCCGGGATATGAAGGTACCACAATGAACAAAAGATCTCTCTTCAAGAGTTAAAACAAGGCTATTGCCATTTAACACTTACTTCTGGAGCTCAAAAAAGATAAGCAAAGCTATCCCATAAATGAAAGCACGTACTTAGCATGCAGTTTATAAGTTCAAAAAATTAAGTTGTTTATCTCCATAATACGTCCATAGTATTGTATCATCCTTAGTAGAGTTCTACTGCAAAGCACATCATAATTCACAGAAAAAACACAAAGCAAATAATGAACAAGATGAACGGAAAGTTTGTACCTAGAGAACAGACGAAAGCCCTGTATA
Organism: Eurypyga helias; assembly: GCF_000690775.1. Lineage (NCBI taxonomy): Eukaryota > Metazoa > Chordata > Aves > Eurypygiformes > Eurypygidae > Eurypyga > Eurypyga helias. The sequence goes on along the minus strand of NW_010237430.1, from coordinate 10,924 downwards.
TCCACAGACCTACACACAAATGAGAACAGTGTTCACCTTCAGAGCTGGTGACATTACTGCAATTATCCTGACCCAGTTTTCCAACTTGAGATTCAGTTTCTGTAATTCATATTATAGAGCAACTCCTGCCTGCCAATTATTTACATTAGCATATCCATCAAGTTTCGTGCAGTTATATGTGTGAGAACCTCTATGTTAGGTGTTTCATTAGCTAATTCTACACCTCTAAATACTTAAGAAAAGTAATGCAGCAGCAGTGGATATGGTTAGCTGGAACCTTGTTTCTTGCTCTACTCCAAAAAGAGTCAGGTTCTGTGAAGAGCCAAGGTGAGCTGTGAGCTCGAATGGGGTGCTGACTGTGTAGTGAGCACAAGAGAAGGAAAAATGGTTTTCACAATTTTGCAATTGCCCATATCCAGTCTACTAGCTCCCACCAGATTGTTCTCCTAAGACACACGGGCTCTGATTTCCTTTAAAGTTTTCCATTCCCACTCACCCAAAACATAGTCTCCCACCTCTTATTTCTACTAGCTGTTTCTCCCCTCGCGTCCACTACCTCCCTCATTACCTTTACACCTTGAATAAGGCATTAAAAAATAAACAAAGAAAACTACCCACCCACACAACAGCAGCTGCCCTTCGCCGTACCGAGCTTCAGGACACAAAGCAGCAGTAAAAAGCCCACACAGCTGCACGGGTACCGGCAGGGTTCTGCCAGCCCAAGTACCCCTGCTTGTCCAGAGTCCAGCAACTGCAATACCCTCAGCCTGAGCTACAGGAAGGCAGGACTGACCTGCGTGTCTTTGATGTGACAGAGGTTAAGACGACACTGCGCACACCTTGCAGTGGCCAACTCAAGGCTGAGTTTGCAAAGGACTTGCTCACAGAAACAATTTTACCTGCTGGAACACCACCTTGGCTGAGTTTAATTAGAGAGTGAAAGTGAAATCAGAAAAGAGTAATTCTGCTTAGATACAAAACTCACAAGTCTCTCATCCTTGATACATTAGTCAGAGGGGGATCAGAAAAATACAACAGCACTGATGTTCAGACCTTGTTATTTATATGTACAGAAGAATCACTTGTTCGTCTAGAGAATCATTTCTTCATTAATACATTTACACACATAACCTATTAGCAGGATGCAGAAGTACCCTGACACAGCTTATACCCTAGGCATCGTCCTGCACATGACAGATCTAGCAGAGTTAAGACAAATTACTAATACTACTTACAGCAAAGCAAAGGATATTTTTACTTTTTTGCCTGTACACAGAGCAAAAAGAAACTCAACAGAGCATAAGAGTTCATTTTATTAGCACTGCTAAACTAAAAGGTACATAAACAAACCCTGTAGAACATTTATTTCCAAATTTGTTTGGACCATGAAGCAGTGCTAATGTCAACCCTCCATATATTACCCCCCTTTATTAGCATTAAGCAATCTAACCTTTAACTGAAAACCTTACAAAAGCAATATGCTACCATGCATTCTCTCAAATAACATATCAGAACCTATTGATCCCACTTCTGGAACTACAGCTGCAGCCTGAAGGAACAGAAGTGGAAATAACCTGAAGAATTTAGAAATTAAAATGTAACAACTTTACTTAATCCTTACAGAATGCATGGATTTAATCACAGCCTGTGGCAAGAGTGCATGGCAACTCATACCATCAAATCAGAGACAAACTATGGAGAAACACTTGCACTTACAAAGTGTTCATCAGTTTTCAGGACAGTATATTAAAACTTTAAACTCCTGTGCACATTCTTATTATTGTAGTTTGTCCATGTTTCTGGTCCAACTAAATTAACATAACTTCATAATTTACCAAAATTCTACCAATTCAATTGTATCTTCTGAATCCAGTCAAATCACATCCTAACCTCTCCTTTTAAAACTTCTCACTATAGTGAGATACATACATTGTGATAGATTAGTTTAAATTACGTTTCTTTTATTCATGTTTTTGACTCTCAAGCAAACGTTGCTCCATTGCTCCCTGCAGTCCAGCTTGCCAGAACAGAGATAAGAAGTGTATGAATTTTAGATACTACACATAATCAATATTTGATGCCAACATTTCTTTGGTCTTCAAAGAGATGAGCTCTTCAGAGCTCAAAATAAAACTATCAACTCTCAGAACAGTGTCCTGATCTCTGTTTCAATTCACTTTGTCTTTTGGCATGGTCTCATGCACTAACCATTGGACTGAAGCTGGTAAGTTCTTCCCCGCAGAAAGACTTCTCCACCCTTCCACTAATGTTTTGTTTGTCTGGGATGGTACTGCAGCATTCTGATTAAACTAAAGGAGCATGTGACCTAGCCAGTACCACTGTTTGATAAACTGGAATAGACTGTAAAAACACGTGTGAATGCATGTGTGTGTGTATAGACATATATGTGCGTACATACACACCCCCCATGTATGTGTGCATATATATGGGAACTGGAAGGCAAGGTTAATTTTGACCATGTATACAGTAAACTAGGAAACATTTACAAGTGCTGTTTGCAAACCTTTAAAAAATTACAAGTGTCACAAATACTTTTCAGAATTAATATAAAGCTTTTAAATTATACATAAGTTTTACTGTCAAGAGGGAGCATTACTATGACCCAGTCATCTACCTAGTAATTTTGGTCACTGAGCACCACCCTACAATGCCTACACAGAAGTTATTGCTCAAATGAGCTTTGTCTATCATAGCCTAGTTTTAATTCCAATACAGTTTTCACACATTATTAAAGTCTCCAGCAGCATTCTAGTTTTACTATACAGGTGCATTATACTTGATCTTTCTTTGATGTTTCAGAACCTCAAGCAAAGAGAACACATCACCTGTGGGATACGGGCAGCCTCTAGTCAACAGAAATGCCAGTACAACAGAAATACCAGTTAGCTAGCCCCCCATCCCACTTCATGCCACACTGCATAAGGCACCAGAAATCTTACCATTCCAATGGTTCTATAGAGTGATTCCATCCTTCACTTCTTATAGAATGGTTTGGGTTAGAAGGGACCTTAAAGACCATCTAGTTCCAACCCCCTGCCAAGGGCAGGGACACCTTCCACTAGACCAGGTTGCTCAAAGCCACATCCAGCCTGGCCTTGAAGACAGTCAGGGATGGGGCATCCACAGTGCTGAGTGACCATACCACACAGACAAGCATGGACTTCTCCATGTGAACGGAGACTCCATCTGTAGATGCCCTGGGGCAGGGATGGTGTATTTCCATTCATTTTTGAACAGCCAGGTCTACCACCAGAAAAACGGATACTGGAAAATTGATGCAACAGCATTCTCTGGTGATCACCTCCTGGGACCAAGGGAAAAGGAGTACAGTTATCACCCTAAATATTGCCACATTGGAGAGAATATCTTGGGAACTACTGCTGCAAAAATAAGCTAAATGACACAATATTTCACAAGAAGGTACTAATATCTTACATGCCAGTTGCCATTGCCAAGGCTGAAGAGATTATCAGCCAGGTGTGTTCATCGCTCCCTCCCTGGTTAGCTGCCTACAAGAGCAATCCCAAACTCTTTTCAGACACAGTATGACATGTAAACCCGAACAATATAATGCCAAGTCTTGTTAACTCAAATCCTTATGACTCAAGTCAGAAAAGTAAGGCTTTAAAATAAGCACTCTTGAGAGAGTTGATAACTGGAATAAGCAAACACTCACAGAATCACTGTTCTTCATATGAAGACTGATTTGTGGAAAATATTATGTGGAAGCAAGAACATTGAACACTTATTATGCATACTTTCTCATAAGGCTTAGAAAGTTTTAGTCACCAAATCAGCAAGAAGAAAGCAAGGGACTCAAACATGCCATAAAGCAACACTTCCCACAATCCATAATGTGGCAAGGGCAGACAAGCAGCTGGTTCGGTAAAAACTGAACCCTTTCTGCTGGTTAAAACCAAAAGTCTCTAGATCATCAGGTTTCATTTGTAATCGAGTTTTCTAGACCTGATCTACGGCTACAGATAAATCTTGGGAGGTGTCCGCATGTGCAGAGAGCCGGGAATAAGCGTCGTGCCAACTGCTCCGCTCGTTTCAAATGCCATTTTCATAATGTTGTGCCAGCATGGTTAGCAATCTGGGGTTTACGAAAAAGGTCAAGGTTGATGGGGGGAGAGGAAGCCTCTTTTAAAGGGCTTTTTTGTGGGGAATACTATATCTACAAAACTAAGTTATATGCAATTATGAACCAAGCTTGATTTCTACAAATAATTCACAGTAGATCAAAAAGGTAGGTTAAGCATATGAATTGTTCTTTGCAAACAAACAGAACTCCCTATATTTGAAGTTATAGATTTATTTTATTTCCTCTTATTAAAATATTGGTAATCTGCCTCTGCAACTTTTTTTTTTTTTTTTAGCCTGCTGGAAAAAATAAAAATCAATTACAACACGGCACCTCTACAACTAAAGCTGAAGGAAGAGCTTTGTCAACAGCCATTCTATAAAAAGACTAGCATGTGCTTTCCCAAGAGGCAGATAGCCCATTGCAGGTAATGAGTTCATACAGGAACACAAAGGAAAATGAGGTGCTTGCGCAGGTGATTTTAAGAACACTTTGTGATTTCGGGTTTGAGAAACAAATATAAAGACTCGAGTCAAATATCAGAATTAAGTGTTTACCTCTAGCTCAAGACTGTTTCTTCAAACCCCATTACTGATCTTGTTGTCCTTCAGATTAAATAAATTTGCAAAACAATTTTTCCTGCCAGTTATAGATAAGCAAGCAACAATGGAATTTATAATACAAGCTACTTGCAGACTCACTTATAGAAAGCACACTGAAGGAAGAAAACAAGGCCCTCCACCCAGACCATTAATTTAATTTAACATAACAGACAGCAATGGTGGAAAGTTATTCAGATGTAGAGCCTAGATTTCTCCTTTTGCTGTTGCTGCTAGCTATGCCTTTTTCGTTACCAGCAGTTAAAGGATGACGCCCAAGCTGCACTGGTTTTGCATTCAATATTAAACACTTACATAATGCTTCAGGTAAGGAGTCTAACATGATGCACTCAGGAAAGTAATAGAAGTTAAATTGGAAAATCTTGCAATTCTCTTGGGACAATTCAGGTGAGCCTGTAGACTCTGGCCAAGTTTTACAACAGAATTATAACCCTTGTGCAAGTTTCCAGAGCCCGTGCTAACGGCACTTTAGGACTCGTACCGGCATCCATCAAGAGAAGCTTTTCTCCCCACAAAGGCCAACTTCTTCACTTCTCAGACATCTCTAGATCTATATGCATGAACTCATGCTTTTGGGAAATCAACCTAAGTCTTCAGACCAGTTATGTCATTTTATGCTATCAATTCCAACAGAGTGTATCAGAATCCATTATCATTTTTCAGTAGACTTAGGTCTGACAGATAAGCTCTGGAAGACTGAGCTCCAGTTCTTAACAGGTTATTACCCTGAATTTCCCCCCCTTTCCCCACTCAAGGGCAATGCAATGAGGCATTGCATCTCATATACCTCAGTCCTCAGCAGATGAGTTTAGACTGCTGGTGAAGATGTATATCTGTGCCTCAGTCCATTTGCAATCTCCACAGGCGAGCTTGTGGCCTCTTATAAAGCTAACCTAGCAAAAAAGCTGGAAGAACACACTTAAAACCAAGGAGGCAAAATCCACCAGAGCTCTCCTGCCGGTGCTAAATTTCATTGTTATTTGATAGACCAACCAGAATGTTTATCTGAACACACAGTCTTCCCCTCCTTCCTTCCTTGATAGTATTTATTCCATACCCACAGTTACGCTGAGACCAGTGCCTATGAGGCCCCTCTTTTTTCTCCAAAGAGAAAAAATGTTTTTGAGAGGATCAGTACCCTAATAGTGTTTACAGGCCGGCTCCACATGAAGAGTTACGTTAGCACAACTGACTGGCATAGAGACCCTGAATTGCCAAGGAGGACAACAAACTGCAAGACTCTGACTGGCACGGCATTCTGCACCTGTATCTGCACGCTTTGGGGGAACACAGCACCCAGGGGCTTTCAGGCCACAAAGAGAAGCTTTTATTAGAGAGGAGTTTAAAAAAAAAAAAAAAAACAAACAAACAAGTCTCAAGTATTTTATCAAATGAGAGTCAGAATGTGGCTTTGCAGTGTCACAAACAGGTGAAAGAGACAATACTACCAACATCACCTTAAGCTGTTTCAGCATTGCAGCTAGTTCATAAGGCTCCTAAGAGTCATTAAACTCTTGGCATACCCCAGGCTGATAGGCCTTGAAGAGCACTATCAGGAAACAGTCCTCCCTCTTCCCTTCCAAAGCTGAAATCTCATCTTTTGGATAAACTATAAGTCCTGTGCTGCAGTATTAGGTAGTATCAGACACTAGTAGCAATTTTGTGTACTTACTCTCTCCTAAACATCCTTATTAAGTATTTCAGTATCATTGCTTACATTGAAAAAAACAAGCAAGGAAAAGCATGAACTGCAGCAGGAAAAGCTATCTCAAATTTGGAATACCCACACACACAGTTTTTGATAATAAAATAAGCATAACCCTACTGCAGCTTCAGAATAAGAAAGCAAACAGGACGTTAAAGAGGTCATCAACAGCCGAACTCAGACTAAGTAACATACCAGCCCATTGACTGAGAATAATCCCTTTTCACAGCCTCCAGTTTTGATGCTGACTTAGTATCCTAAACCTTTGCCAGACTTTCAGAGACACAAGGCAATACACGACTTATTCTCCCCTAACTGGCCAGGCCAGGAGTTTTCCTCAAGTGCTCTGCAATTTCACTTTTACCGAACAAGGTCAACAGAAATGCCTTCACCCCATACATCATTTCCCATACCAAAGCCATTTCAGCAGTGCTCCTAGGGTACACCTTGTAACTAGAGGGTTTTTCTAATGCAAACGTTAGCGGGCGTACACTGAAACCAGGTCACTGAAATTATCCAGATTATGAAACAAACCCACAGACACCAAAAAAAGAGCGGGAATTTCTGACATTACTTTATGCTGGAGAAAAACACAGCACAGAACAACTGCCAGAATGTTTCTGAAACCATAAAACAAATATTCATTCTGATATTGTGTGTAGAGTTCACAAGCAATAGAAATGAGCAATTCAGCAACAACTTTTCTGTGGGTCAGAAGAATGGGACCCAGAGTTATTAAAATACCCCCTGTCGCTACAGAGACCTTGTAGGTAAACTTTAAAGTAAAGCGTTCTTGATTCCCAGTTAAACCTAAGTCTAACCGGAAAGCACATTTCAATAGCTTTCTCGACTAGCAATTCAGAGAGGGAAGGCAGCACCAGTGAAAACACCTCAGTTTTGAAATTTGGAGAAAGGGTGGGAAAAACTCACTATTTGCAGCATGGCCCATCTCTTCAGGCCATCCAATTCACATTATAAGCCAATTCTGCAGTCATCACATAAACTCCAATTCACTCATCACATATATTTAGTAAAGCCTAGGAAACCACCCCCAGCTTTACAGAGACAGCAACAGGCTGCATTTCAGCATTCTGAAAAGTTTCTGTAAGTTTCTCCAAAACCAAACAAGTAATGCTAAATGGTCAACCTGTTGTTGCCCATCTAGCAAAGAGTTCAAAAGCAGCAAATTGTATGCCAAAGATTCAGAGCTACTCAGTCAATATCCTCAAAGCACAAAAGTAATTTCCATTATGTTACTGGGGTTGGTAGCCAAGAAAAGGTTGATCAGTTCTGTCAAAAATGGAAGATCTGGCAACTCTAAGGTATGCTGGTGCTCAGGGATATAGCCTGATCTTAAAAACTGGAAAATCTTTATTATCTTGCTCTTGCACATGAAATTCCCTAACACAGATAAGCTAATTGGAGATAAGATGGAAACGTTAGTGCAGCTGACACGTCATGCAGCATTTAAACTTTTTCTAAAACAAACCGCTCAAGCTGTTTGAAAAGAAAAGATAACCTTTGAAAAGATATGTTTGAAGAGTTGAGTTAAACTCAAGAATTTCACCTGCAAAGGCCTTGGTGCAGACTGCACACCAATTCCAGGTTTCTGCTACATCAGCTCCTGACAAACATCAGCTCCTCTGTGAAGTTGCACGACTTTGTAACACACACTGGGACACAAGTAAAGATTTCTTCCAAATGGGTCCCCAGATAGATTCATTTTATTAAGATATTTGCAGAAAAACAGTAAGTATGGAGATAATGGGTTGATTTATACACCAAACAATTGGATTGTGTCGAAGTACCTCAGGGAAGATACATATTTGAGAACAGATGCATGAAGAAATCCCCTAAATGACACGATAGTTACATGCCTTATACATCAGAATATGCATTCTAGCAAAATCAAGGCAGCGACACTAATTAGACTTCAGCTTTGGGGTCATTAACTCGGTTTATATTTGCTACCTTCCCAACAAGTGTTAAGCAAACGTGCTATGCTTAGATGCAACCTGGCAAATATTATAAATAATCGGGCACATTTACACAGCAAACTAAAATAAAAGCCCCGACTTTTTGTTTCGTTTGTTTTTTGGGGGTTTTTTGCAAACAGTTTGCTGTTTTACCAACACCAGATCTAACATCCAACTCTTCCAGTTAAAGCCGTGACACCCCCAGGTTTCAGGAAGAATGGCAGAGAGCAGGCTGCCACCTGCCTTTCACAGGTCACAGCTGCAATGCTGCAGTCTGGAAATTAAAACCAGCCTACCGCCAACAGTTGACAAACATATCTCAAAAAAAGGCAGTTCTAAAAATGTTTCTAGTGTTTGACAAAAACAACTCCTTCTTTTGAATCAGTTACAGCTTTATGAAACACATTAGGAAAGAGTAAATGTGTATAATCTGTAACTTAAAACTGTTTCCGATGAATGGATTCACATGCCAAAGAGGATAAAAGGATGATAATGAAGAGAAATGGACTGATTAACAATAATTTGGAGAAAACTCAGCACTGACAAGGACTCCCATTCAACATCTCCATAAAGTGATATTACAGAAAATGAGAACTTCCTCAGTGCTGCTCCCTATAATTACGGCAGCAGCAATACCAATTCATCTCAGGAGCTGTAGTAACTTTAGAACGTATTTTACCAAACAGCAAGATCGTATCAGAATTTTATAAACCAGATGTTAAATCCAGAGCCAAATCATATATCATTGCTATTCAGAAGTCAGTCATCACAATGTATTAACTAATTACTAAATACTGCCCTATGTTAAATAACACAGGATCGGATTACACACCCCTTTCCCCCCTCCCCCCCACTATCAACTGATAGTACTGGTAGTACACACCTACAATCAACTGATAGTACTATCAACGCTCTGCTTACGTGTCCCACAGCACAGGAATAACCCACAGCCAGCACTGGGAGTGATGTAGCACTTGCAGACCGGAGTGCTGGAAAGGGTTTGCTCCTGCTCATCCCAGGAGCTCAGCTGCTCCCTTGGCTGAACTCTTTCACACAACCTCTGGCACAGAAACTCAAGTTCGCGGGAGGCTTATGTCGTATTTCTGCAATTCATGGCTTGCAATGTACAGTTTACTCACTGGAAAGTAATGAACTTCATTCACTGAAAATCCTGTATTTGTATAAGAAGACATTGTATTTGTATAAGACTGCATCAACAGAACCCACATGGTTTCCCTAAGTGGGGAGAGAAAAAAAAAAAACCACCCACACTTGTTCTGGAAACAGCAGCAACACAGTTACCACCCTTCGCACCTCTGCCCAACAGGAAATTAGTACAACAAACCTGATACAACCAAAGTTTATGGGTCATTACAAAGTGCACCAGCACTCCTTCTACCTGCGAGTGTTGCAAGAAAACAGCACTGGTTAAAGATTAAAAGAGATGCTTACAGATATTAATGCCTTCAGCTTCCCCAACCAAAACAAAACTGTTACAACATCCTAAGGAATAAGCAGTACGACTTAAAAGCAAGTGTTTACACTACTTAGTTTAAAACAACCTCTCAAACAGAAAAGTAAACTGCCACCCTCCGGAGCAAAGTCTGAGCTCTCAGCAGGATTGATTCTTCACAGCTGCTCAGCATTAAACTGAGAAAATGAGGTGAATCCATTAGCAAACGTAATAAAGTCAGACTATCAGTACCTGCTGGAGAAGAAGGCGGGAACCCAGCACAAAGTACAGAAGTCTAGCAAAACCTTTCACGAGACTAAGCACAGCACCTAAGGCCGTACCTCAGCCTTCTGAGGCAGCGATACCCTTTAGACCGGGTACGCATTATATGTATGACATCACCAAGTTCAACAATTCTTAGTAAATCAAACTTTGCTAAACTGAGTCAGAGTCTTACTCACGTAACAACCAGAAGACGCCACAACTGCTGCAACTAAGATGTGAGCGCAGCTGCCGTTACGAAAAACCCTATTTTCACAGCGCTCTGGCTGGGTTAGCATCACACCAGCCGTACGCAAAAATTGTCAGTAAGAGCGGCTAGTCAGCTTCCAGAAAACAGAGTCTTCAAACGCACTACCTCAGGGCTGCTGGCGCACGCTATCCCTGTAACTTTAACAACAGTTGTTAGCTTTAGGGTTTTTCTTAGCTGTGATCTCGCAACTCCTAACCATCCTCACCAGGGTGCACGTGCACGCACGCATCCATCCCTCCTGCCAACGGTTCGGTGTGATGAAGGAACCGATGGCACTGACAGCTTCCCCCCTCCCCTATTCCCGCCACGGAATAATCCCGGGCAGATTATCCTTGTGTCAATCCACCGTGCATGCTCAGCATCTGGAACGATCCAACAAACCCCGATAGCCGTGATTTATCCGGTAAGCAATCCTCACACAGGGATGGGTTAGCACAACGGAGCCGAGGTGTTTTCCTTCTGCGTCGCTGCGGATCGGCAACTCCAAGTCCCCTCTCCAGCAAACGCCCAAACACGGTCACGGCACAGACCCC
>NW_010237429.1:0-4440 GCF_000690775.1 Eurypyga helias | reverse complement strand
ATGCAGTTTTAATTAGATACAAGAATGGACAATGCAGTTTCAGCTACATATACCATTTCTTAGGGCTGGTCCAGATTAGACTGTGAATTCCACATCTGTTGAAACCTTTCAGTTCACGACAATGCTACCTGCAAGAGACAGGGATGCAGGTGAGGCATTGCTCTGCACTGGGAAGTACAGAGGGCTTTGTGTTGATTGAGCAGAGCTTCCAGGAAAAGCAATTCCCTCCTGATAACCTGAGCCTGGGGCCCACCAGAGTCCAAGAATATCTCCTGCCTCTCTTTTCTCAGTCCCACCACCTGCATACTGCCCAGTTCTAGTCAGAAGGGTAAGAGCCACCACACCGCAGAGGACTGAGCTCCAACAGCTTGCGGGCCTGGGTGGGTTAGGGGACCATGAGGATGTGAGATACTGCATGGCATCACAAATCTTGTTGGTTGGGAGGCCAAAGGAGTATCTCAGCAAAGGTTCTCTGATTTACCTGGACCAGCCATAGCTTTGGAATTGTTGAGTGTGTATGAGGAAAAAGTGTATATTTCAAACACATCAGCAAATTAAGAAGAAACTGTTCCCACTCTCCAGAATCAGCCAGGGGAAAAAGATAAAACGTTTCTCAGACATGAGAAAGTACATTTGCCTTTGTCCCCGGTGATATTGTGGTCTCCTTTCTTTCAAGCCACTTTGGTAAGCTTGATGTCCCCTGAGATCTGCAAAGCTTTCACCAAGTTCAGGGGCTGAATGCGATGAGTGAAGTCACAGAGTTGCCGTCCATCAAGCAAGACCCTTATCTGCTGGTGTTCACATAAGAGCTCCATCTGCAGTGGAGAAGGACAGGGGAGGGCATTAGAGGTCAGCAGCAGAGTTTATTTCAGCAGCATGGACTTAGAACCCCATGTGATAGGGATAGTGAAGCACAAAGTCTACCAGTTCTTCGGAAATGCCACCAATAAATAATGCAGCCTCTGCTGAGATGATTCTGTAAAGCTCCTTACAGTCCTCACTAAGATGAGAGCAAGGAATGGATCTCTCCCATCAGGGCTTGAACTGTTGCTCTCTGTGCCACTAGTTAACCTGGCAATGCCAATAGTGAGCTACCTGTGGTCATATACATAGCTTTCAGCCTTTCTCCCCTCCTTTCCTCCACCGTATTCATAGTACCCAAGAAATTACCTTAAATGTGTCGCCTGCTGTAAATGGGAAGTAGGGAATAGTCTTCTCTTCTCTTCCCCATTTCCCAGCAACTCGTGCATTTCGGATGATGGATTTGTCGCTGAAGTTAACTGAAAATAACAGCCCAACATCTTTGTTTGCATCCACTGGATCACAGAGCAGAGTCACTGAAAAGCTGAAAAGAAGAATTAAATGACTGGGACTTTCAGAAATGTGAAAGGACATGGTGAACACGGCAGATACCTATAAAGTCTAGAGACAGATGTTGATCTCTTGTCAGACTGAAACAAAAAACTTCTACAGGCTTAGAAGCTGCGGAGAAGAATGAGAACAAGCCGGTCTTTGTTTCTCCTCCACTTTCCAGTAGAATGCTAGTGACTTCTGATGTTGCTTTCTCTCTCTTGTGGCTGAAATCAAATCAACCTTTGTGCACGAGCCAATTCTAATTTGTGTCCTAAAAGAGGTTATGGCAAACTCTTCACCAGTGGAAGCACTCAAGTCGATCACTGTAGATGCAAAAAAGTGTGATGATAAGTGGAGTTGATGTCAACCAGATGAAACACAGCAATGAACCTGCACTTCCTGTGCCAAAACCACTGGGTTTTAAGTGTTGTTGATTCCAGCCCCCAGGAGAAAACCAAGATGCAGGTTCAGAATTGCATCTCTTCCTCGAGGAGAAATGCCACTTATGTGCCCCCTCCGGTAAGCATCAGATAAGGGCAAGGAGGAGAAAATCCAGCCAGGGTAGTCAGAAAGACTGAACACTGAGTTCTTTCTTGTCCTTTTAAACTTAGTCTAAGAGTGGGAAAATTAAATAAACCTATAAATTATGAATCCCTTTGACTTTCTTCCTCCAAAGAGCACAGACCCTAAAGAAATCTTCTGAATTTAGAAGACAGGGTAGGAGGGTGTATGACGAGGCGAAGCCCCCACCAGCCCCTTCACCTACCTCTTGGGGTTGGAGTGTACCATTCCCATGACTGTGAGTTTCATGGCTGGTCTCAGGCCACCCTTAATTTCACCAACGTACTGCTCCACCTGCAGGGAACAGTGAAAATGTCATGCCGTGGGCAAACCAGCTTTAACAGCTCCTTGATTCCAGAGCTACATATTTTGCTCCAAGCAATTCTCAGACAGCTTCGGCAGTCAGTGGAGAAACTCATACAGGTGATGGTCGACGTGGAAAAATAAAAGAAGGTGCTTGGAAACAAGTGATAGGGGTGTTTTGAGACTTCAGTTTCAGAAATGGCTTTAAAATGCCGGAGTAGTACACCGGAGCACGTAATCGGATGGATGCAGATTCACTCAGAAAGAAGCTGCTAAAACCCACTGAGTGTTACTAACAATTTGCATAACACTGATAATATTCCAAGGCAATGCACAGCAGACCTTATTTTAGATAAAAAGCACTTCAACGTTCCAGTGTTCCAAGGTAAAAATTCAGACATTCTTGCTAGCAGACCTACACAATATACACATGGGTTAGTATTTTGACTATGAGAAGCACTACATCAGTGTGGAAACCCACAGAGTTCACAGCAAATGGGCTTCCATTCAGTTGTAAGTTGCTATGGGTATTTCATACCTACTTTTAAGTTTTGGAAAATATAACCAACATTATGTTTTTAAATTGTTGAATGACAGCTTGCTTAACGGAAACACAAATTCAAGATGAAAAATGTTTTACCTACACTCCATTTTCTAATTTCAATATGCTAGTTATATCTTCTGCTAAGATGACCTTAAACAAAATTTTCCCACTTTGGTGTTTACATCCAGCCACCTTTACAGCTCCACAGATATATGAATAAACCTCTAATTCCTAACAAGGTCAATATTGGAAGAAATTCATGTACAAATACCTTCAAAAATGCCAGCACTACTGCTGGTTGTTAAACCATACATTTACCCTTGCAGAAACGGGCAGGTGACTCCAGCAGGTACGTTTAGAACTTTGCAATGAAAGAAAAGCATCAACCACCTGAAATGTCTTATGAGGGAACGGCTCCTCAAGTAAGGGGTCTGACTGTAAGAAGATAATTTAAACTGGATAAAGCAATTAGAGAGTGTTTAATAAGCGTATAAGATCCCAGGCTAAATGAACTTCATCCTCATGCAGGTCCCGTGTCCCACTGAAGCACCTTCCTTGCCTACACAAGGGACAAGACACAAAATAATACCTCAAATTGAAAGCGCACATTGAGGAATTGTTTGTGCTAAGCTGCGCCATAGTAGGCACCATCATTCACGGGGAATCAGAACTGAACAGACCGAACGACAACCACGTGTTTCCAACACTTCCAGCTTGTCCAGCCTGGCTGAAGTGAGTTTAGAGGCATGATTACCCACGCGCTGTTTCTCTGCTGACATTGACAGTACAGGTGACAAATACTCAGGGTGCCGCAACTCCCACGGTGTCTTACGCTGTTTATTGGCGGGTCCCAGCATGTGCACACAGACATAGCCCCCTTCCCATATTTTCTGTTCAGGAACCCCAGAGATTCACTCGGTCACTTACTTTGGGACGCCTCTCCTCTGTCATGACCCCTCTGCCTCTTACACTTGCCACCGCCGCCGCAGTCCCCAGAGGAGTTTTTTGTTTTGTGTGTGTGAAGACAAAAACAAACAAAAAGCCCGGAATAAAGGGAGGATGCTGGGGGGGGGCGGGGGGGAGACAGGGCCTTATCACTGCCAAACACTGGCTGGACACCACCCAGCAGAGAAGCTGAGTCACAGCCCTCAGAGCCTCCTGCCACCGGGCCAAGCTCACGAATGACACGGCCAGTGCGGGCAAGAGGTGGGCAGGCCCCGCTGCCCTGCTCAGGAGTGCCTGCCCAGCCCATGGCTGTAGCTGTAACTGCATCGGTACCTACACATTTTCATGGAAGCGTTTAATCACAGAATAGAATCACTAAGGTTGAAAAAGACCTACAAGATCATCTAGTCCAACCGTCAACCACCATGTATGTGTGCATAGCATATTGCATTCTTGTATGTATTATGTATAAATAATACGTCATTTGTTTATTTTGATACCATTTCTGTAGTCTCCCAAGGGGTTACACCTATACAGACCTATAGATCTCTTGAGACGGAGGCATACATCTAGGGTTATACACACATCCAAGGGGTAAACACACACACATATGTATATACCTCTCTATATATGTGTGCATATAGGTGTATATAACATACGGCCTCCCCTGTGAGAGACGACGCACAGACGCTCATACCAGGGACAATTCCCCCGCCCGACGCCCCCTCAAACTC
>NW_010237428.1:0-3971 GCF_000690775.1 Eurypyga helias | reverse complement strand
TCTGGGGGACACACGCAGCTCAAGGTGACAGTTCGGCGGAAAGAGGCGCCCTGCCTCGCCCGTTTTACACCCGAGTGCTCCGCTCCAGAAGCAGATCGAGAAAAGCACTCTCCCCCATTCCTGAGCCGCGGTGAAACTGTAAAACAAATATTCCACTCTGATCACTGACAAAGCCATAAAATTAAATAGCTGTCTGCAGAGGGAAATATGTCTTAATTACCTTAATTAAAGCAAGATAGGGCCTTACACACATTCATTTTGAAGCCACTAAATGTACTGATTATCATACAAATCAACCTTTAAATGGGGGTCATGCTTTTCCACTACATTAGTTTGTGTTCCAGTGCATAAAACAAAGCTATATGGGAAGCTGACCTCTGGCGAAAACGATGCACTTCAGCTCCACGCAACTGCTGACCCTCTTCACTGGGTTCTTGGGAAAAACCTGGAGGAGTTTGCATACGATTTGGAATACAAAAATGTCTTTCATATGGCTCAGGAACTCCTGCCCGAGCTAAACTTGTGGCCTTAAAAATCAAGCACTTAATAATTGTAATCACCTTGTATTCATAAGCAGGAGCCATCGCAAAATGCCATTATTGCCATCAGTGCGAATTAGTACTTGAGGCCTTGAAAAATTTAAGATTTGTGTTTGCTGGTGTAACACTTTCCCAGAAAACTATAGCTGGGGGTAACTATCCATATTTTCTATTAACGGGAGGAATGCAGAATATTTATGGCGATTCAGAAGTCAATATACAGACCTTATATGTGCATGCATAGGTTGACGCAATAAAGGCACATTTATTCAGAATTTATGATTTTTGCAAGAATAAAGAGGCCTTGTTTTAAATAAGCTTCATACCCATAATTAACTTTTTTTTTCTTTTTCCTTTATAGCTTTCTGGTTGAAAGCTGTATGAAAAAAATTCGTTTTAAGAAATTCCACCAATTAACTGTTTAAATAAAGGAAATCTACAGAAAAGATTATTTGAAGAGAAGATAAGCACATAAAATGAGGAGAAAAGAAACCGAACGTAGTTTTCTGTTGTCTGTTGCTTTCCTTTTTCCTTCTCCCCTGCCATGTACTCCTCCTAGTAGAAGACATCCCTAATAAATGAAGTCTGGGAAACAAAACTCTCTAACTAGAAGTTCTAATGAGGAACAATGATCTGCTATTTTATTATGATAATCTGGATGTTAATTGCTCTATCTGATGTGCCTAAACAGAGATTTTATTAAAATATTACTGGTTTTAAAAAAATCTTAGACTGATGGTAGTAAAATGTGTTGTATTCAAGATGACTGCTTTCATTCCTGGAAGACAAGAGTTCAGGCAGTAGAGTGGTAACAATCTGTGTTTGTTCCTGTCTGCTCAGGAGAACTGTTTCTAATTGATCTGGCATGGAATTTAGTTGGAAATGTGTATGTTGCAACCTAAGCACAGTCCCTGTGTGCTTTGTAAAGTGATCACCATATGGGCCTTATTTGAAACATTTGAAGGTTTTAGCCATTAACCTTGTTCTAACCGAGCTGTAAATCCAACTCTCTGAGATGAAAAATACATATTTAAGTGTGTGTGGATATATATTTATCTATATATGAATCTACACGTGTGTATACATACGACTATAGATACACATCCACACACACGTGTATGTGTGAGCACACATCTACAGACATGCATACACACTGACCATTGTTAGGTGTCGTGAATACGTGTCAGAGTATTCCTAATTAATAAAGGTACTAGTTACGTTTTCAGAAAATCTGAGGAGTGAAAATAAATGTGGATCTAAAGAGGAAGGCGCTGCTATTGCAGAGACATTTTCGATAGATGCCATTCTACTGTCTGAGGGTATTTTCATATTTTTTGTGGAGAAAATACGCTTAGCTTTATTTCCACATACGAGAATATTTTTTAACCATTTTCCTGATGTCACGGAGATTTAATTAAGGAAGACTGGATAAACTAACAGCAAAGCTGTCTGAAGTTCCTCCATAGAAAACTTTTTGGAGCTAATGGTTGACTGCAATTCTTTCAATCGTGGGGCCAATTATCAAATTTTAACCCTCAAAACTCTTAACGGCGTTTTCTTGTTCTGAATGTGAAATGAATGGCTAGGCTTTGTTACAGGTAATAGTGCCAAGTTATGAATGCTGATGGCCTTCTTGTACAGCCTTAAATTACATTGAAAAAGATACAGTTTCTTTAATTAAAAAAGCTGCACTGAACTAATCCCTCTAGCTGAAAAAAGAAAAGTTTTAAGCAATCTCTTTCTGCTCTGGGAGAGAAAAGCAGACAATACCATAACAGATCAGAAACATAAGCTATAGTGTGCAGCCAGGAGCACAGCAGGGAACTGAATACTGCTCCGACTGTGTCATTTTTTAATCCCCCATCCCAGTTTTCCCCGTCTGACCTCATGCTGAGATGAAGTTATCACAGAAGACAGCTTTACTCTCACCAATGAATCCAACCCTGGATCTGTATTATCCTCAGCAGATCAAAACACCGCTTTCATCAAATAGCATTATCTGCATAAAAGGCATGCAATTGCCCGATAATTTCACCCAAACTATGCTATTCATTTAAAGGACAAGAAGAGAAATGTAATTCATTCCTTTTTTTCCCCCTGGAAAAGCTAACTTATACTTCACTCATGGGAACTTTTCTTTTTTTAACACAAGATCTCAAGAAGAGGTCCATTAAAAGTTTCCCCCTGGTTTACAATTAATTGTTAGAGTACCCCTGCGCCGCTTGAGTGACATAAGTGTAGTTATGCAGAAAACTGGCAAGGAGAATTCACAAAGCTTGCTGTAGCCATGATACTGATTCCATTAGCCATGGTTCTGCTAACCCTAATAATCAAATCATATATGGCATAATTGTAGCAGCCTAAAAATAAATAGTAGCTGAAAAATAGGGTGATATGGTCTTTCCTACGAATAGAATTTTTAAGTCTAATCGTTTTGCCCTAGCACAGAAAAGCTGCACCACAAGATCCCAGAATATCTTCACTAACGTACATGTTGTTTATAGCAAACATGCACATAAATTAAAAACTCACGCTGGTGCCTTGTCTTGCAGAAAGCAAAGCGCATGGTACTGTGGCTCACTGGTTTTATCGATACACACTAGGAACGGTAAACTCCTGATGGAGGTGGGCAGATTGCCCCAGATGAGTGCCATTACAACAGCTACTGCATTTGGGCTATTCCACGTACTCTGCAGAAAACATTTAAACTATCCTTGGTATTCCTCTGCTGGCAAAGGGGCTTCTGCAGCTCTCATGCTTACTCCACAGAAAAATCATAATTGGGGTTTTTTTGTTGTTAATATTTGTGTGAGAGAGTAAAGATTCTCTTGTGCTTCCCAGGTCACTGGTAAGCGGTGTTCTTGCTTGCTGAATGGCAGCGTGGAAGTTCAGCACCAGAAGCAAGCGCTGATTTGTACCGGGCAGAGGGAACCCTCCCTTTCTTTTTCTAATAGTACAAAGGCCTTGGTCTGTCATGGGGCTGCAAATGCTAAACTAAGTACTTCTCTTGGCCTAAAAATTACCTACTCTATACAATACTCTGCCACTTACTTTTCTTTAGCACCACTGGGCAGGTACCATTCTCTATTCAGAGAGTAAATCTTTTTTCTTTTTCTTTTTTTTTTTTTTTTTCCAGCATGTCTTTGATACTTTTTAGAACCGGAGTTCTTTGAAGTGGCTCAGAGGTTTGGAATCACAGGAGTTGCCTCAGAAGAGCTGGATTAGTGAGCCTAACAGAGGCGCATCACACATTTACCATGGGGCTACAGCCTCTTTGTGTACACACAGACACTATGGAACTTCATGTTACAAAAAATAGCAGTTTAGCCGACAACTTTATTGGGTCTTTCCAGCCCCAAGATGGAGTGCTTTTTTCCCCCAATTTCATAGAAGCTTCAGACATTGCAGTGCTCCTTTATAAAATTTAAATAC
>NW_010237427.1:8280-12584 GCF_000690775.1 Eurypyga helias | reverse complement strand
ATGTCACTGACAAAGATGCTGAACAACACCAATCCCAACACCGGCCCCTGAGGAACGTCGCTCGTTACTGGTCTCCACCCAGACATGGAGCTGTTGACCATCACTCTCTGAGTCCATCTTCATTAACACGATGCTGTGCTCAAGATCATCATAAACCTTCACGAGAAGCTGCACTAATGAAACCTCAGTGATTCTGGAGGAAAGCAGCCTTGCAGGTGACTGGGAGCACATATGCAGCTGCAAAAAACTGCAAGTTATGCCCATCGCCTAACATTAAGCACCACTGCAAATGTAAAGGAAAGTCACCACTATTATCAGCTACTAAGGCCACATATTTCAACAGCAGTACTCTGAAGAGTCCCCTCCTGCCAAGCATTTTCTCAGCAAAAATTGTAAAAACTTAATCATAGCCTTTAACCCTGCCACACTAATAGTCCCATGCATTTCTCCAAAATCTTGCAGCTCACCACTTAAAGAATCATTAGTCTGCACCATTGCAAGCAAAGTCATCTTTGAGTGCCAGCAAGACGGTTCTACACTCATTCTTTTCCATTATAACTGAATAAAAATGCCTGAATTGCCATCTTCCTTTGTTTTCAGGTTGCAGTTCTCAGGTAACTGCTGTCTTGAAGGGTTTCTGGAGGCCACCTTTCCCAGGAATGAGAAACCCAAGTTCACACCTGCCCTCCCTTCTGCTTTGAATTTAAGAGTTCAGTGACCCCCGAAGTCATCAAGAAGAGGAAGGAAGCAACAGTGCAACAAGGGGGTTTTTGAAGGCTTTCAGAAGGAAAACCCGCTATGGACATTTCTGACTTGGATCATATCTTTCTGGCACACTGCTGTTCTCCAGTGGTTTGCTAGGTCCTAAATTTTTTCCCCACAGACTGCCAAGTACACGTAAAGTTGGCCTCAAACTCATTTGACACGACATTCTCCCCAAGAGTTTACATACACAGTCTATGAGCTCAGAAAGTTCACAGTGTACCAACCCTCAAACACTACCTCTGGTTTTGCAGTCGACGGCTTGTTGGCACACACTTGCATCTCCCACCCGTCCCAAATTCACAGCCCTCGGGGCCCTCCTCATGCCACAGCCCGTGGTCCCACTGCTTTCCAGAAGCTGGACACTCACCACAGTATGTGTAAATGTGGTTGGACTCGAGGAACCGGACTTTGAGGTTATGGAGGACCGCAGGCTCATGCAGGTAGCTCAGAGCTGTCAGGTCGTTCTCTCCTACCAGGATATCTGGATTGCGCAGGAAAGGCAACTCATTTCCTTGGATGCCAACGGGATATTCGTAGAGCTGAAGAGACACACACAAGGAATATGAGAACACAAAAACCAACAGCTCCTTTAATATGCAACTTGTCCAAGCATAACTCCATGCTGATACTATAAAATAATTACACATCCTGCTCTAGATTAAATGAATGTCCCTTAGTGCTAAATGCTATAAGGACCTGGATGACACACTGACAGGCCAACCCCTTGGTAAATGGCTTTCAGCTGGGCAACAGATGGTTCTGGTGGGCATCGATCATCCACAAGCACCAACCTCAGCATACCCGAGTCTTTTTCAGGCCAGCCTTGGGGAAGATAGCCTTTAGCCAGGTCTGACCAGATACCATACAGAGAAAACCACAGCTTCATCTGATCTGAACATCTTCATGCTCTTTAAAAAGCAGCCTCACTTCAAATTAGACCATAATCTTCCCATAAGCGTGATGTCTCAACTCATTTTTAATCCAAGTCACTTTTATACTCAAAACCTTACACCCCTTTCAGGCAGAGAAGGACATCGAGAACCTCAGAGTCCCTGCTGCTTCAATACCTTAAGAGCCAGGTTATGTTGCTGAAGCATACGACTGCCTATATGCTATTTTTGGCTCATGCCCAAATGAACAGCAGAGCCACTAACTAAAGAAAAAGTGTACTTGTTTTCCTTTACAGTGGAGGAAAAAAAATTGCCTGTGAGGTGGTTTCCCGCGGGGTGACTTTGGAAGGGGTCCCGATGATCAGCTCCCAGCAGAAGGGAGGAATACCAGTTTGCAAGCAAAAAGGGCACCACCACCACTGCACTGGCACTGGATCGCTGCCCGTGTGAATGGCACATGAAAAAGCCGACCCAAGTGCACAAGGGCAGGCTCACAGAGCACGTCTGACCACCTCAGGCTTGTTTTATACACTGCCAATGTCAATTTTCAAGTTTGCACTGTCTCACATTTTAATGGCAAACACACCAGGAATCCCTTGTGATATTTAAAAATCAGCTCTTCATTCAGAAGTAGTACTCTTGCATACAGAGTACAGCCAGAAACCACAAAATCCATGAAAATTCACTTAAAGGACAAGGACAAAAGAGAAGCACTAAATGGGTGGGTAATGCATGTTGGCTGTCAGGAACAAAAAGGCTTTCAACAGCTTTGAATCCCCTCGGTACCTCCATCTGATGCCCACGTGCACTGTTCCCATTCACTAAAGCTTTTCAGCCCAGGCAGGGTTTCATGCAGAAGAGCATCATGCAGGGGTCTCTGGGAGCACCCGCAGCAGGCTGTGGTCCCTTGCACAACCCCAAAATGATACACCCCTGGGTTTCACAGTGACATGCTGATTAAGCTACCATCCATAACACCTAGTAATCCTTTAATCTCCTTGTACTTTAACGTTGCTGACCCTAACTCAGCTTTACAAAAAGGATAGACCTTGCAGGACTTCTTAGCCCCTTTGATTTCCAGGGAAATATCCAGATTGAAGGGAGGGGGGAAAACAAACAAACAAACAAACAAAAAATCTACACACACACACACCCTGCACCCCCATCAGGCACTAAAACTGCTGAAACTCTTCACACCCATCACCACTGTCTTGCAAAGGTTTGAGCATTGCTGCTTGGTTTCTCCAAGGTTTCTATCTTCTTGTTGCGGGAGCAAGAGAAAAAGCATATAAAAACCTGCAACAAGGTTCATCCTTGTGGCATCCGATGCCACTGGGAGGCAGGGACAAGCGGCAGCATGGAATGACTGGAATGGTGAAAACATGCCTGATGGGAGCATCATGCCTGCACCATCAGCACAAAGCATCTTACCATTAGAGAAAAAGATAGGCTCAAACGATGATGGATACGAGTTGGAACAGGGACTCAAGAGATGCAGAATGGTGGATCCAGGAAGGCTACAACAAGGCTACTGGGCAGGGAGCCCCCCAAGAAGCAAGGGGCAGTGACTCATGGTCCTACAAGAACATCCCTGGTGCTTCCAAGGGACAGTGAGGTGGCATCTGCGCATCTCCTCATCCAGCTTTATCACCATGGGCGAGGGGTAGGGGGGAAGGCATCTCCAAGAGGAGCATTATCCATCCTTTACCTACTGCAGAAAGCTGCCCTATTCTGGAAGAGAAAACTGGGGAGGACAGCAATGGCAGCTAGGGATGACCTGGGAAGAACCACCAGCACCATGCCATGGGTGCAGATTCCAACCCAAATTTCTTTCTTTGCAAACCTGGCACAATCACATACTGCAAACAGCCCACGCTTGCGCTACTCTGAAAGAAGAATTGTTTTGATGAACAGCCTAATCAAGCATGTCTCATTCCTGTTCTCCATCTTCCCATTAAGTAATAGGGTGAAAACATTCCCCACAGTATGGAAATGGTCAGCTGGCAGGGGATGCGAATTACTCACCCTCCTCAGTGTGTTTTCAGTTTGGAGAAAGTGGCCCCTATTAACTCTTCTAGCGACAGAGCAGATCACCCACTAGACAGTTAAGGAAACCCTGTCTGCTCATTTTGGTGACATTCTCCAGGAGAAACATATTTATTCTTCCTGCTACACCAGGCACCACGTGTAGGAAATGCACCTCATGGAGAGCACATAGCACAGCTACTTCCTTTCCGTAAACCACCCATATTTTGCAGCTGACACAAATGTCACGGTTATCTTCATCTGCAAGCTCCCGCTGCTACCCAGTGTCCCACCCCATGCGATTTTTGTGCAGGACAGGAAACAGGTGCTCATCCCTAGCCCCTGTCCTGCTTTGGGAATGATTTATCACTGGCTGCACACATGCTGAGAGCCTGAGCTGTTCATGTATTTGAAAGCAGCGCTTGCTAAAAAATATATTCAGTTAAACGCGATTCTTACTTTTGTCTTTTAGAGCTTTTTTATTTGAAAAAATGGAGAAACATAGGGTTGTGCATAAGATTATACTTAAAGAGAAAAGCTAAGGCACAGAGAAAGCTATTGCACAGCAGTCACTTCCATGCTCCATGCAATTTTTCCATTGGTACCCAAGTTTGAGTCCACTAG
>NW_010237427.1:4871-8249 GCF_000690775.1 Eurypyga helias | reverse complement strand
ACTCTTTCCAATCCGTTCTGCAGCAAAAAGTATAAACTGGTATTTCCAGTATACTGCTGCTATTTAAAAAAGAAAAAAATCATTCTGATATAACAGACTATTACAACTTTGCCAGGGGTTGAAAAGAGATGAGGGAGGTCAAGGGCTTTTCTCACAACCTACTTTAGCACTATCTGGGGAGAGAGCGGGCAGGGAAAAGCTGGAAGTGCTAAGGCAATAAAACATATTTTAAAATACTTCCTAAAATATGAGATGGCTTGGGCTTCTTCACACATTAACTCAAAGCTTTAAATTACTGAAAAGAATAACAACGTTCAAAAGCTTACAGTTCCATCTTCAAGTTTCAGATGGAGGCTTTTATCTCCCTCTTTGTAATCCTGAATAATTTCTGCCGATCTCCAAACTTCATCAGGGTCAGGAATCCAAACCTTAGTGTACTGGAGAGAGGGAAGAAAAAAAAAAAAAAGAAAGAAAAAAAGATTAAACACAAGAAAACCTCAGGAAATTAAATCAGAAATAATTAATTCACCATGGATACAATCCCCCACTCATTGTAAAGTCAGTGCGGCTAAACCATTTATTTCAGTCCGAAAAACATATTCTAATTTTAGGTTTTGGGGTAAATTATAGACCAGAAGTATGATTTTCAATCAGACTTTCAATCAGGCTTCTCCTGATGGTGATGTACACCGGCTTGTTACCAATCTAACAAAGCAGGGTACAGACTCAAGGTAAATGTGAAATTTAATTTCCAGGGGTAAAAAAAAAAAAAAAAAGAAAAGCCTTATGGAAGCTTTTATGAAATAACTCAATTCACCCCCAGCAGAGCACAGACCAAAGCCTATTTCTTTTGCACAAAACAATAATAGGTTGCTCCCCACAGAGCCAGCCCTAACCCAAACCCACCGCCATGGAGCTAAGCAAGGAACAGAAAACACCAAAGCCAACTTCTTCAGGAGGAGAACCTGCAAACAGGCTTCAAGGCTCCAGAAAAATGCTCAGATACAACATTTAACCCTTAAAGCATCTTAGTTCAGGCCATCTTTATGCCTCTGAGAGGAAATCCCAACGGTGGACCCAATACAGCTCGTTCAAAGCATCCACAAAAGGGCAAAATCCAAGAGCCGCTCACGAGTAACAAGATTATGGCGTTACTCTGAGCCACAACACCTCCCGCTAACGAGATTTAATTTGGTTTTATGATGCCGAGACAAATGCACTGCCCAGGCCGCGTAAAAGCACCCCCCGTGCCGCGTGGTCACCGCTGCTGTGCCAGACCTCGGTGCTTGCCTTCGGGAGCCGGGACAAACGCAGCACGGGCGCTGCAGTAACGCTGCAACCTCCGCACACGGGTTTCCCTCACCCTCTGCCGCTTGCTGGAGCGGGTACCAGCTCTCCCACCCCTGGGGCTGCCAGGGCAAGGTCCTAAGAACCAGAAAGGTCCCAAAAAGCACTCCATCTCTGTAGGGGAACACCTCGAGTCAGGGTTTGGGTTTTTGTGGAGTTCCATAAAGCCAGCCAACACAGAGTCAACAGAAACCCTTCAATGACCACTTTCTGTTGGCATTTTGAAGGGCATGTCCCACCAGAACTTTCCCTGTTGACTGAAAAAAGAGCTATATGAACTTATTCTTAAAGAAAATGCAAGGGATTGGGGAAAATCCCTGCTAATTCAAGCAATACCAGCACCGTAGCACCGAAGACAGCTTTGTGTCTCATCTCAAAACCAAGCCCCCATCACACAACCACCGGAGAGTGCTCAGAGCGACCCAAGAGTTAAAGCAGCAGCAGCCAGCTAACAGCCCGCGCTGCAGCTGAAGAGCAATAGATTTTTATATGTATTGTGTGTAATTATTTTTAGAGCTGCTCAATAGCTACAGCAGCAGGAACCTTTAAATGTTAATGGAGCTACACAAATATACTGCCACAACAGCAGTTTTATCATGGAGAGGGGGGGAAAAATAAAATAAATAAATGGACTTTTCTCAGTATACCACCTTTGGCACCCCACGAGCCTTCAGTGCTTTCCCTGTCGTGAGGAAGGGAGACTGCCATGGGGAAGGGGGTAGTTGGGGACCCCCAGCCCACTCTCCCGTCCCCCCCTCCAGCATTGCAAGAGATGCAATATCCCTGCACCGTGGCCAGGAACCCCATCAGTGGCAGGACCATGAAAGGAGGAGCAGATGCAGCTGGTGATGCATCACACTGTTTTCCTTGCCCCCTGCACCTTGCCCCAGTTTCTCCAGGCTCTGACACTATGGGAAGGGCTTTATGGACCATTGCTGCAGCTCTCACCCCCCCTGCAAAGCACCTTGCCTGCCTTTTCATCCCCACTGCTGTGGTTTCATCCAGCGCCAGCTCTCTCCTGGCAGAAGAGAGATCAAACATGCTCTAGAAATACCCAAAATAGCCAGGGATCAGGATGTACCTGGCTGAAGGCAGCCTCAAAAACAAGATGTTGCTGGTCTTCGCTGGAGTCCTGCAAGTTCCCCACCTGCTCATGGGGCTGGGTTGAGCCACAGACTTGTCTGATCAGACAGATGCAGACAGGGGCACGTTGATCCCAAAGCAACCCAAAACCCAGGGTGCTGCGTGTGTGTGCTTTGGTGGATGACATTCGGGGCCACCTCCAGCAGCACCAAGAGGTCACGACAGCCCCTCTCAGCAACTCACCACCGACCACGGCCAGGAGCCATCCAATGCCTGGGTGAGATGTGGGATCTGCGGGTGGAGGGTGGCAAGGATCCATCCACCACCCCAGGGATGAATTTAGAACCCGGTGGCAAAACACATCCCCATCAGCCATCCCAACACAAGAACTACAGAACTCTAATTAAAATCTTATTTTCCAAGATGCTTTGTGGACACGTGTGCAAGGAATCGTGCCGTAGAGAGAGCAGGAAGACATGGGTGTTTGCGAGGTCTCAGGAGCCTTCAGGGTAACTCATCACCGGCTGGGAGATTCCGAATGAGATCGCCGCTCCAGCACAAGCGCTCCCCACACCGAGCATTTCCCACCCTGCTAAATAGCTGCAGGCTGTTAGGAAGAATAGGCTGTTATGAATGTATTTCCCCAAGCATCTATAATGCTGTTCTCTCGTGCGTGCATGCATACACACATCCAGAAAGAGGACCACAGGTTTGGGGGGTTTTTTTTGTTGATGTTGTGAACTTTCACCGCCCTCCCGCTCCTCGCTGTGCTCCAGCAGAAATAAATGCAAACCCTCCAGGCAGGTCAGGCTGCTGCGCCCACATCCAGCCCTTCCCTTTCACCCATAAATCCCAAATATTTTGAACCGTACAATGCTGAAATAAAAGCACTTTGCCATTCTTAGGCTTTTGCAAGGCGAGCTTTAATTAAAAGCTGCCGTGGCCTGG
>NW_010237427.1:0-4814 GCF_000690775.1 Eurypyga helias | reverse complement strand
ACACGTCGCCCGCCTTCCCTGCCTCCAGCTTCCGCAACCCTCTCCCTCCACGGCGGCTTCACACGCTGTACCTTAGCCAATTAAATTAAATGTTACTATGTATTATATAAATATATAATCAATTAAATACAGATGAGAGCCACCAGGTCACCAAATCCATGCCCCCAGGCAGGTACCCATGCAGGCAGGAGAGCATCCCCGTGAACCCCTACTTCCAGAATCTCACCTCTGGCATAACTATTACACTTTATACACCATGGCTTCGTTAGCTTTAACAACCTCTTAATCTTCTGAAGAAGGTTTTTATAAAGGGAAAGGGCAGGCGGGTCTATCTCAAATCACTGGTACTGGGGTTTAGCCTGACTTCAGGCTCAGGAGACACAACCCTGGGCAAGTCACTTAACCTGCCGACGCTCTGGTGTTGCCGTCCAAGAGGGCGGAAAGAAAAGCATTTCATTTAATCCCTGAGGATGTCTTTGAATGAGGTGTTAGCATTAGTCTGAAGTAGTTCTGCATGCTCAGCCTCTCAAGAATAAAAAAAATTTTAAAATCCCACTTTTTTTAAGCCAGATTCCCAATAAACCAAAGCAATTCGATGCTCTCAAAGCTTGTTGCATTATTCCACCCAGATTAAACAGAAGCTTAATAAATGCAATCCCCACCTCCTGATTTGATTTAGATTTCGGCAGGCTGCTGCTGAGGATGCAGATTAAAACCAACATTAAATTAGAAGAGGCAAGTTTTGGTTTGCTGTTTGAAAGCCCCCGGTGATGTCCAAAGTTGCTCCCAGCAAACCGCGGGCGCTGTGCTCAGCTGATGCTCCACAGCAGCGGGAAGGGGTGCCAGCCTCCACAGGAGGAATTACACCTCTGTGTGGACAGAGTATAATCTGCCATTAAATTAAGAAAAAAGTATAATCTTCCATTAAATTAAGAAAATAAATGCTTAAAAGTTATCTATCTCTATTTAGCCTGGGCTGTTTGGTGGTTGCAATAGTCTTCGTGGCAAGCTGGAAGTCAGCAAATCCATCTTTATTATTATTGGGTTTTAATCCCATGAGTTATTTCAGGAATGGCATTACTCACAGCCGACCCCAGGAAGTTTTCATTGCTCCTGGGTCAAGGGCAGTTTTCCAGGGGCATCCTTCCAACAGGACTGCAGCCGGAGTGGGGTGCAGCATAAAACCCACAACACTGGCAATACAATAGCACTGACCGCCTAGCAATTAGGAACTTAATAATGAAGATTAAGATATGGTATCTCATGACCAAGGTTCTTCCACCTAGGTTAAAAAAAGCTTATGAAACCAGAGGCGGTGATGTGCACATTAGAACATCAAAGGTGAGCACACATCAACTAAGAACGAGGTGGAAACTGGAACAAATATCTGTGTATTTTTCATTGTAAAGCAAGCACACTTCTACTTTTCCCTCTCTGCAGCGCGCTTATGGCCATCCTCATCCTCATCCTATATTGTTCAAAGAAATAGGATGATCCGGTATTACTGGATGCTCTTGACGATGACAAAAACACCTATGCAAGAAGCAACAGCAGAAGCTTCAGTCCTGCCTTCCCCAAGAATATTTACCTTTATACATACAGCATGTGAATGGTTAAGTTTTGAAACAGACCAATAACTACCCTTCAGTAGCATCTATTACTGAAATTAAAGTTTTCCCAAACTTAGCTTTTCCCAAGTAAAAAGAGCAAGACACAAACTCTACCTTAAATTAAAAGTGGTCATACCGGACAGCACAGTTCAGGATTTAGATGCGATTTTTTTTTTCCCTATATATTTTTTCTAAGCCACTATTGAAAGATAACTCCACAGAGATAATTTAAAGCAGCTCTTGCAGGAAAAAAAAAGAAGAGGAGTCTCCTTGCAGCCACTGTATGCTAACAGCAGCCCCTGCCAGCTCTGCACTACAGCCAACGAACTTCTCTTCATTAATTTGCACTGGGTGTCCAGTCCTGGGCTGACCACTGTATTTCGGCCCGTCCACTGGGATTACGCCTACCACAGCAGGATCCCCATGATTACCAGGTGGTTATTTACGAAGTTATTTAGCTGGGCTAAACACGATGGTGTGAATCGCCGCGCGTGCTGGTGCTGAGAAGAGCTGCCCGGTGGGTGCTGGCAGCAGGAGGAAAAGCACCAGCTCCAGGGCTTTCCAGGGCTCCTGCAGCATTAACAATCCGTTCTGCCCCACTTGGCAGTGACTCAAGAGAAAAATTTGCTTTGCCCGTGACGTGGTAGGGCACAGGCAAGGTGCTCTGGCAGCAGGGCAAAAACCTCCCCGTTAAGGGACTTGTGGATCATTAACTTGTTTATTAGTATTTACAATATTGAACATCAGGGCAGATGGCAAACCATAATCCTCCCTTTCCCATCCCAACAAGATTTTCATCCCAGGAGTGATTTCTCCCCTGCCTGACAGACAAGTAAAGCCCATATTTAGGTCAGGGCTTCCCAAGCCGTGCCATGACTCCAGGTCTTGCTGACCCCTGCATCTCACCCCAGCCTGGCTTCTCTGTTTGCCGCCAGGTACCACCGGCCAGCAAATTGAAAGTGGGGAGGTTTAGATTAGATATCAGGACGAAATTCTTCCCGGAGAGGGTGGGGAGGCACTGGGACAGGTTGCCCAGAGAAGCTGTGGATGCCCCATCCCTGGGAGTGTCCAAGGCCAGGCTGGATGAGGCTTGGAGCAACCTGGTCTAGTGGAAGGTGTCCCTGCCCATGGCAGGGGGGTTGGAACTGGATGATCTTTAAGGTCCCTTCCAACCCAAACCATTCTATGATAAACCCTCACAGGGGTCAGGAGGGGATGGCACTGGGTTTCACTGCTCGGTACAGAGCAGGCAGGGATGCTCCGGTGCTGCACACCCCTCCACTGCCTAATTTCTACAGCACCAGTACCTCATGTTGGGACACTGAACAAGAGCCCAGCACCCCCAACAAGAGCCCAGCACGTTCCATGCCGCTGCCCCACGCAGCAAGGATCTCTAACAGAAGACCCACTTCTTCCTCAGCATAAAAACCCAAAAAAGCTAAAAGGAGAGGTCGTGACTGGCAAATCAACATTTCAACACGCAGCACAGGACACACACTACCCCAACATCTTGCTGAAGGGCAGGGGGGGAAAAAAATTCTAATAGTGTTTTACTTGTTAAAAAACACAAAAAACATCATTTTGAGCTACAGAATGCAAATGTTAACTTGCTAAGAATGTTAAATGCAAAGGGAAAAACAGCAGCACACTGCAGAAGCATCTCCAATTCCTCAACATGAGAATAAGCAATTTGTGCATTTACCAGGGCTGATAAAAAACACACAAACAGCCAAGACAAGGTAGATGAGCATAATCTACACCCTGCTGCATATTCCCCATCCCCCTCCTGCTATCAGCACAGGGACAGACCGAGGGAAAGCAGACAAACGCACACCCTGACTATGTGTCCATCAAGGCAGAGCTCCTAAATTTTGGGAAGCACTCTCTTCATCCCAGAGCACTGCAGGAGTTGCTGGACTTGAGCTAGCAGAGTACATGCTCCTAGGTATGGGGAAATTTTCCCTCCTCCCCTCAAAGACCTGTCACATTGATGGATGGCCCCACGTCTCCCACCAGCACTAAATCTGCTCTATTTCCCTCTGCTGAATTTTATTCCCCTGCCCAACTTAACTCAGATGATGATTTGCATAAAGTGTCACAGCAGTTGAGCAGTACTCAGCTGCTCGGACAAGCAGCGACCGCAGCATTTATCCACCAGCTCGTTAGCAGCATTTCTAATGAAGGGAAGCAGGGAGGGTGTAAAAGGGTTCGGTTCATCACTGCACTGGCCTCATCTCTCCAACAGCAGAGGCAGAACTGGCACTGAGCAGGGCTGCAGGTGAGACCCAACACCAAGTGTACCCCCAGTATTTCCATCCTGAAGGCTCTGCTTTAATTAAATGTGATTTCCAGGATGGTTTCCAGGACTAATCAATAGTCTCCCATGTAACTAACAGCCAACTCGTGTTTTCCCATCCTCTCCCCTACTATTTCTACCACGGCATCTCAGCGATGCTCGTTACTGCAGGCTTAATTAAGACTGACAGGTTCAGTGCCAAGGTCTTGGGTGCACACACAGCCCTATTCTCAGCACAGGACAGGGCTGAAATGCAAAATCCCTTACCTACAGACCTGGGTAAAGCCCCAGGTACTTTGGGATGGCGCAAACCAACCATTTGGTCTTCACGTGGGAGGAAAAGCAGTCCATCCTGGGCTGGGGAGCGATTCCGGGATTTGCTCCAGCTGCTGCAACAACTTTATTATTTTGACTTTGCTCCTCTACTCTTTAAAAAACAAGAAAACCCCTCTGCCCGGGTCAACACGGCTTCACCTGCAGGGATGTGCATTAACCGCCTGCATCACCGCTAACGAACCATCTCACAGCAGCCTGAGACGTTGCAGGAGGAGAGTTGTGCCTGTTCAATTGGAGCTGGCAGCACCTGGGGTACGGCTGGCTGTCTCCTTCCGCAGCCCTGCCTTTCAGCCTCGCATCTGGTCAAGCACAGGAGCCCTTTGCCTGCTCTGAAGCAGCAGTAGTGAAGGACGAGAGCTGGCAGCAAGACGGGCAGGCTCTGCCCACTGCAAGGATGCAGCCAGCAGCCCGATGAAATCACGGGGTACAAGGCAGAGCTGTCCCCCGGATGTCTAAACCTGTATTTGACGCATGTGCTCCACTGGAGATTTGTTACAAACCCGGGCAAAACCTCTCCAAATCCTAATATTCACCAGCATTAGATATCTGCCCATCTTTAAAAAGGGGAAAAA
>NW_010237426.1:6795-10804 GCF_000690775.1 Eurypyga helias | reverse complement strand
ACCCAGGTGCAGGACCTGGGTCCTGATAAATTTTAACTAAGACATGTAATAATCTTCTGCTGTTTGAAAATTCTGATGGTGTTCCAGCATAACGCAGTGACAGACAAATAAAATGCACCTTTCATCCTTAACAAGGTATGTATTTGCTGGTCAAAACACCAACGCAGAGGTCTTTTCCAAAACTAGCTGGAGTCAACAAGCAGCTGTCAGGACAGCAATATCCCAAGTAGGGTACCTAGCTTGTGGTAAGAATGGCACGATGCCAGCCCACAATGGTTGTGCTTTAAAGGATAAAATCAGACACTTAAAGCAGTCAGACTGGGTAATCAGAAGAGCTGTTCACTAGAAAGAAGAACAAAGTAATGGTGTCGTTTTTACCTGGTAGATGATCATGTCTGTAAGAAAGATTCTTAGCCAAAGCCAGGTGTCTGTCTTCCATGACAAACAAATTCTGGTGAACTCTGCGTAAGTGGTCAGAGAAGAAAAAAAGAGAAAATGAAGCATTTCACAGCTTTGGGTTAAAAATCAATTATCTAGGGGGAAAAAAAAAAAGCTGAAATTAAAAATGAAAACAGTATGAGTATGAAATCTTTCAAATATAGGATACTCTCTTCCCATACAATCATATTTTGTTTATACTCCACTTCCCAGTATCTAACAGATGTAAAAGCAGCTGGTGATTTTAGAAGAGAAATTTGTTTTCAGGGCTATCGCACCAGGTACTACCAGAACGGGAAAGACACAGTAAAGACATCTTCTTAAGCATGAAGGAAAGCCGCCAGCAGCAGCGCATCCTCACCGGGTGCCGTCAGTACTACCACCAACCCAGCCCTCCTTCAGTAAAAACTGCTCCCAGGAAGTGGGTGTGAGTAAGCAAAGACGCGTGAAGAACGAAACGAAATCCAGGAGCAAAATATTCAGCAATGCAACAACCAGTAAAGCTTCTTATTGGAACTTGGGTCAGAAAGACTCAGGACCCAAAGAAAATCCAACCTGAAGAATAAGCAGTGATAGGAATTCCATTTTAACAACTGACGTGACTTCTGTGCACAGCAGTGAAGCCTAAATGCAACTCTGCCTGCAGTTAGCCTTACCTTTGTCGAGTGATTCCAGCGAATACAGCAGCTCCCAGCTCTCTCTTGCCAGTTTAAAGCTCTCCAGTACTTCCATAGAGTTTGCAAGATCTGCCTTGTTTACTGCAATATGGCGACTTCGCGCCTTCCCAGAAGGATCCTCATCATCTGAGCTCTGCTTACGAGTATCAAACAAAAAGATTCACTTCCTTATTTATACTTATTTCAAAGGACTCTGAAGTTACAGAATTTCCAGTGAACACAGGACAACAATTCTGTACTAGAGATGCCAAGGTGCTAATTTAAGTGCCTTCAGGTGATTTTTTGCTTAGCTCATTTTAATGTTAGAAGAATCTGGTTTGCTCCCAAGAAACTCCGTGGTAGAAACAATATCCCAAAAGAATTTTTTCCTGTTAAACATGGCATTACCACCACGGAGCTTCAGCCAGATTATCTGCTGAAGTACATACAGACTTCACACTCTGTCACTCCGTTTAAGCCTACAGCAGCACAGTGCAAAGCAAACACATTTCTTGTATAATGCACACTTCTACCAGCAGAGAAATTCTACATAATAGTGGGTCTCTCAAAGAAATAGATGTATTCACAGTTCCAGTCATGAAAAGTCAGCTCATTTGGAGGTTTAGCTGTAGAACATCTGACTGCTGTAGTCACGGTTTTTTCACAGCTTCTGCAGCCTCTGCCGAACTCCTTAAAGTTAAAGCCCTGACATCAGCACACACGTGTCCACAGCAATTGCTATGAAAATTGTTTCATTCTTGCTGGCTTTAGCCAAAAGGAAAGTCTGCAAATTGTGGTCATAAACAGTGATTCCAGGGTAGCTCAAACAACATGTCTATTACATGTGTGTCAGGACCACTATTGTCTGAATTCCAGTACCAAAGCCATTCTTGTTACGAATCCCAGAATGGTTTGGGTTGGAAGGGACCTTAAAGACCATCTAGTTCCAAACCCCCTGCCATGGGCAGGGACACCTTCCACTAGACCAGGTTGCTCCAAGCCTCATCCAGCCTGGCCCTGGACACTTCAAGGGATGGGGCATCCACAGCTTCTCTGGGCAACCTGTCCCAGTGCCTCACCACCCTCTCCAGGAAGAACTTCTTCCTGATATCCAATCTAAACCTCCCCACTTTCAATTTAAACCTGTTACCCCTTGTCCTGTCACTCCAGGCCCTTGTAAAAAGTCCCCCCCAGCTTCCTTGTAGCCCCTTCAGGTACCGGAAGGCTGCAATAAGGTCTCCCTGGAGCTTCCCTTCTCCAGGCTGTACAAGCCCAACTCTCCCAGCCTGTCCCCATAGCAGAGGGGCTCCAGCCCTCTGAGCATCTCCGTGGCCTCCTCTGGACTCGCTCCAACCGGTCTATATCCTACGAATAAAGAAGTCTAGAAAAGTTACCATTGTTTTTTCTCTTCCCTCTGCAAGTTTCCTCTTTTTGTGTACGTGTTTGCTACGATCAATATCTGTATCGCCATAGACGTTGGTCACATCCTCAAGAAGAACCAGTGGGGCTCGGTTTGGAGCATTTGGACCTGGATTTAAGGAGAAATTAATTCAAGATTGCTTTAAAGTGACCTGAAAGGTCTCATACCTACATCAAGCTGGTTCTGTTCCCTTCAGAAGTAACAATTATAATGCTAAACAACGTGAAATTCTTTCACTGCAGTTGCATAAGCTTAAACTCTGCTGGTAAAGCTACGGCTTTCTCAAAGCAGCCTTATAGTAAAGGCCAGAATGCATCTACCAGACACTGTGAGAGTTTGCTTGAGCTTCAGAATCCCTCTGAATTCTTTTCTGACGGAGCGGTCGCAAGATCTACTCAGGCAGCTGTTCTCCCATCAAGCATTATTTGCTTTTATCTAAGTGCAGTTATTCAACAGGTGAAGAGAACAAACGGCTCTGATGTCAACAGCCCCGAACATGGCAAAGCACAGCACTATTCTCACGTTCTCATGAGAAACCAAAGTGATACACCAACAGGCACTGATCCCTTAAAGTGAGGGTATTTTATCATAAGATTTCCCTAGTAGGAGCACTCGGTGTCAGCTTTGCCCTCACCGATTTCAGTGCACAGAATTAAACCTTTAATCGACTGCCAGAGCCCATCTCACTCCCCAAAGCCTCCAGAGAAGCTTCATTTTGAAGCACAGAAGAAATGATCTCTACTTCCATTGGTGTCACAGAATGTCCGTGGGATCCGATACCTGTTATTTCAGACCTCAGTGCTTAAGTTTCCTTAGATATAAAATAGGAAGAACACTTGTTAAGCTCAAACAGCACTCGTACGTGGCCACTACTGAGAAAGCTTTCCTTCTGAGAGGATTTTCTCCTTTAGTACAGTCAAGTTGTATATAGATATGGGAAGCTCAAAAAAGAGAAACACAAAGGGAAGGGGAAATCCGTTAACCTGTTTTCCCTTCTTGAAACCTCCACCAGACAAGACATTAGTGCAGACATGTATTTTCAGCACGTGCATTTCTTCTTTCTCTATTTGCAGAAAGATCCAAGACTAAGGCCTCATTCATAATTGCAAAGAACTAACGTGAGAGCTTAGAACAAAGCCAATCTGTTTCATCTCTTGACATAAAAGAACCTTTATTAAGCTCTTCCCATCTACTCAAAAGTGATGTGTAAGGAGTCCACTACAGCAGAAGTTAGTGTTACAAGAAACAACCAGCCTGGCACGCTTAACAAATGATGTTCTCTCCTTTGCCTGGGTTCAGACTAAACAGCACCACTGAAACGTCCCCTACCCAAAGGCTACAGTACACTGAAATCACCTCTCCCGTACCACCATGTATTCTGCTGTGTTGCATTCTAACCTGCACCAACTGAAAAAGAGCCGAGCCCTAATCATAGAATCCCAGAATGGTTTGGGTTGGAAGGGACCTTAAAGCACATCCCGCTCCAACCCCCTGC
>NW_010237426.1:0-6319 GCF_000690775.1 Eurypyga helias | reverse complement strand
CAACCCCGTCCCTCGCCCTGCTGGCCACACTTCTCCTGATGCAGCCCAGGATATGGTTGGTTCTAATGTAGAAAATAGCGTCCACGAGAAACACGGAAGCACTACAACTGGGATACTGGAAGACTTTTATCATGAGAATCTCAAGAGCTGCCTATTTCTAACACTTGAGAGAAAAAGATTGGGTTTTTCTTATACTGAAAATATTTGAATGAACACTAGTTGCGTGCTTTGCTTTCCAAAGAAATGTTCTCTTTCCAGTACCTTTATTCCAGAACCTTCAGTCCTAAACCAACCCAAAACCTAACCTCACCCTTGACTTGGGCTGCAAACCTTCTTATTACTGAAAGTTACGCAGCCATGCAAAGTGCAAGGTTGTGGTTTTCTGTCTAACCAAGCTCTAGAATCTAAGCTTATAGAGTTTTTAATTGATTTCTAGCACAGAGGGCTATAAATAAACCCCTAAAAGCATCAGCCCAAATAGCAAGTCCTGCCAAGCCTGCAGGCAGCCTGAAAGCTAGGAGAGGTGTGAATTGCCTCATTCATTTCTGGAGTCTCCAACAAGGCGGATATGAATTATGTAAGAGAAGTGCATTGAAAAGCGTTCTCTCAAGAGGCTTCCCGCAAGTCCAGGCATGTGAAAGTCACAGATCAAAGCTACTGGATTAAGGAGACAGATTCTACATTTCTACAGTGAGCCCTCCAAAGAGAAGGAGGAAAATCCCCAATGACAGAAGGGATACGAAAGGCACTGAATACCACCAGACTGTAATACTAAAGCAGAAATGAGTAAAAGATGTCTTGGAAATATTTTCCTGATGACAGGAAATGACAGAGGGTAGCCGAAATGCTGCACTGAAGGGAATGTGCTCTGCTCAGTATATGGGGGGTTTTTGGTGTTTTAGTCTGAAAAGATGAGCTTTAACCTACTCAAGTTTTAGAAAGTATTTTCACCGGTGCTTTTCTTCATTCCTCAACTCAGAGCCAAGCAGCTAAACCTGTGCACAGCTGACGTACATCACTGCCCCTCCATAACTCTTCTCTCCTTTGGATAGAGCAAGGAAACTCAACTCAGTCCCTGTATTTGTTCAAGTGACTGACTACATGTTCCTCACACAGAAGTTGCCATGTCATTTGTCTTCTGAGCTCAGTTTCAGAACTACTTCTGCTGGTAAGACTACTGGCTCAGGAGAATTTTTAAGAAGACCCACCTCACTTCGTAATGCGATACTTTCAAAACGCTAATGAGAAGAGATCTTTCACACATCAGCAATGAAATCACAGAGAACTCTCTACAAAAGCTGAAACCTTCGAAACTAACCTTGAAAGAGCGATGGCTGGATGTTGCTGACGTACTGGAATGCGTTTTTAAAGAAGACCAACATCGTGGAATACACTACTTGATTCTTGTATTTAGCATGCGCGTCACTATCAAAGTTACTGATGTACCGGCAGAGGTCTTTCATTCGATGCAAAATATCACCGAAACTTCTGAAAAAGAGAGACAGAAAGAATTCAGGATGTTACACAGACTCCAAAACTAAAGGCACGAAAGCATGAGGACTATGAACAACGTAGCGGTTTGGCTGAGGAAATCTCCAAGCTGCAATGCAGTGGAGGCTGGGAATGCACACCAGTGAAACGTCACTGAACATTTACCCTATTTCTCCTTGCTGAGGCACCTAGGGAAGGATACCCCAGCGCTACAGCCCTTACGAACAACTTTTATCAACAAAGACTCAATGCAGAAACTAATTTGAAAGCGGATCCACGTTTTTGCTTTACACTGTAGAGGCTTGAAAGAAAAGCTGCACTGAATTTACACAAAATGTCCTCGTGGTAAAATCCTTCAACCCATCCCCTTAAGAATTGAAGATCCAAATTCTCCTTGAGAAGAAATACCCCGAAAAGCACACATTTCTCACCTTCTTCCCTTATCCATTTGCCATTCACACCTCATTCCCACCACAGACAGTATTTTAAACAGCCTCTCCCAAGGATCTGTAATCTGGGATGATTTCTCTGTGAGACCATCTATTACATATTTCTGAGAGTTACGCTTGCTTGGAGACATAATATCAGAGGAATCTTGGGAACCTGGGAAAACCAGCACATTTTTCTCTTCATAAAGAAATCAAACCAACCGATTTATGATTCTATGATTTTCAGGAAGGAGACATGTAAAAACGTACATCGGAGCTTTCAGGGTAACCGTTCTCTACTGAGAAGGCCAACGGAGCAGCAGGCATTTAGGCCTCCCCGTACAAGAAAGCTGAAAGGCTGGACAAGGAGATCTTGGACATTTTGTCCTACCTCTCAGTACGTATGTTGAAGCATCACGACTAAGTAGATGAAACATCATGAGGCATTTTGGTTTCAAAGAACCAAGAAACATCAATGGATGCCCCATCCCTGGAAGTGTTCAAGGCCAGGCTGGACGAGGCTTGGAGCAACCCGGTCTAGTGGAAGGTGTCCCTGCCTGTGGCAGGGGGCTTAGAACTGGATGATCTTTAAGGTCCCTTCCAACCCAAACCCTTCTATGATTCTATGATCAAATTCTTATCTACAGGATACATTAAAGTAATGCATTCATCCCCTATGTACATCACTTCAGTAATACTTAAACACAATCTAAGAAAGGTTAATTTTGTAAAAATATTCTTACCTTGATACTGGCTTTCTGTCTGTGTAGATCTAGTTACATAGTTAATATAAAATTCAGCTGCTTTATTCAGGTATTTATATAACAAGCTGGCAGGAAGTCGAACATCGGGGTTGTTAATTATTAGAGGAAGAACGTCACAAACTGAAATAAGAAACAAACCAAGAAAACATTTAGGTTTGCGTGGTTTTTTGTTCTGTTTGTCCTACATAAGTTTTATTAACCAGCAACGTGAGCCTCCACCTCTGGCTATATAGTCAGCCTGGCCTAATATGGCCTGAGCCTCTTCTGATTATAGAATAGAATCATAGAATCACAGAATGGTTTGGGTTGGAAGGGACCTTAAAGACCATCCAGTCCCAACCCCCCTGCCATGGGCAGGGACACCTTCCACTAGACCAGGTTGCTCCAAGCCTCATCCAGCCTGGCCTTGAAGACATCCAGGGATGGGACATCCACAACATCTCTGGGCAACCTGTCCCAGTGCCTCACCACCCTCTCTGTGAAGAATTTCTTCCTGACATCTAATCTAAACCTCCCTGATTTCAATTTGTACCCATTACCCCTTGTCCTATCACTACAAGCTCTTGTAAAAAGTCCTCTCCCAGCACCCTTGTAGGCCCCCTTCAGATACTGGAATGCTGAAAGATTAAAGATTAAAAGAAAGAAAAAAGAAAAAAAAGAAAGAAAAGAAAAAGAAAAAAGAAAAAGAAAAAAAGAAAGCTGAAAGATTAAAGCGGTCTGCTAATCTTAATTAAGTAATTCACTGAATTCACTCCTGCCATACTGAAAATCTGTATAACAAACCAAGAACATGAAGATTTTCTTACCAAATAACTTTCTAAAACAATTCACCGGGGATTCTTGCTCTTCAATACTTTCAGCGTCTAACAGCGTTTCTCCAAGGCCTACCTGTGTAAGCAGAGGTGAAAATCAAATGCTGGACCAGGGGGTTTAGAAACTTTTTGAACAGCGATTCAATGGAGTTGAACAATAATTCAGTGGATGCGTGAGTATCAAGTCACTACATGGCAATTGCGTGTGCTAGACACTAAATATATAGTTAAACTATCCCTACGTAACAACAGGTGAAAAGCAAGGCCTGAAGACAGCAAAACAAGGCCAAGAGAAACGCTGTAGGTGTGACTGCAGCAGTAAAGACGTGCGCAGACGGGTGAAAGCGATAAAGGTAGCAGGCACTGAAGCTGCAGCTTGTCACCTGAGCTGCAGTAATTGACGCCGCACTCCGCTCAACACCAGTACGAGCTAGAATGTGTTGGAGTAAGTCAGCCGCAGACTAGCGGGTTTTATAGTCTTTGAACTATTTTTAAGCTAGATTTAAACTGTCCTTAAACAAAGCAGGTGATCATTAAAGGGGTCCACCTGTAGTTATGTAAGCCAAAGCAAACATGCTGCTTGTTAGAATCTAGCTATAACCTCAAAGCTCTTTGCCCTCAGTGACAAGAGCTGAAGCAATACTCTTTCTTAGACTATAATACTCCTCCACACTCTTTTTTGGGCTATTCTGCTCTTTGAAAAAGCATGAAATATTCTTTGCATTTACAAAACAAAGAATTGGTTTTATTTCACAGAATCACAGAACGGTTTGGGTTGGAAGGGACCTTAAAGACCATCCAGTCCCACCCCCTGCCATGGGCAGGGACACCTTCCACTAGACCAGGTTGCTCCAAGCCTCATCCAGCCTGGCCTTGGACACTTCCAGAGATGGGGCATCCACAGCTTCTCTGGGCAACCTGTCCCATTTGCTTCCATTTGATTTCTGCCCAATTCTTTCCTGGTGGTAACCTCACGATATTCAGCAATCTGAACTACCAGTCACAATTAAACACAACGACTCACCCTCTCTAGGCAAAGGAAAACACATTTCAGCAAAATCTCAAGAAACACAACATCAATACCCCAAACAGTTACTATGAGTTTCTCTTTTCTTACCCCATGTTGCACCACAGTCTCTGGGAAACGTCGCAGCAGTAGCAGCAGCATTTCTGCCCTTTCAATTGTGTTAAAACACTGCTCCGTGGCTTTCAGTAACATTTCACATTGGATCCGACCAGGAAGGGTTTCAAATAGTCCTGAAAAACCAAATTGAAATGTTTAACTTGCTACACCTGAATTGTGAAGGTGACTGACAAAGGGTAGAAGCCCAGTCAATGTCCCCTTGCCATGCAGAGTGAAGGAGATGTCCTTATACTGCTTTTAGTATCTATGCCTGGAAAAAAACAGCCATTTCTTTCAGTGAAAACCCTATGAATATTCATTCATGTGTTTATTAGGGTGCACAGAACTTGAATTGACAAGCAAGCCTGCTAATGAGTGGAATACTGAAAATCCTAATACTTAAATGCTTGACAATTCAAGATGCTTTTGCAAGAACGTTCATTTCTTTCTTTACTTATACACTTCTACAATTAATACTTTCATTATTAAAAGGTAGCGTTTTTCAATTTACATTTCCAGTGAGACACTGAAAAGAAACCCACGTATCCTCCCTGTAAGTTTTATGTATTCTCAAAATCAAACACACCCCATAAAAACCTAAATGTTTCCTATTGGAATAGCCTGCATCCAGAGTTACACACTGCTTATCTTTAGAGCTTCTGAGGCACATATTCAAACAGCAGGTTGTAACTCGTCAGGTGTAAAACCTGCTTTCAAAACCACCTGTAGTTGCCAGCAGCAAACACCAGGCCCTTCTGGTCACTGTTCGTTTTCACAACCCTCACTTCATATATACAAATTCACCCCATTTCTACCATCACTCACTGCTCTCTGCAATCAGTGGGACAATGAGTTGCAAGTCCCATTCCACTTATTGCCTATGTAATCTCTTTTCCAAGTGCTTGTTTGTTCAGGCAGACTTAGTCTATCCATATCAGAGATAGAGCAACAGCAATCAGCTCCTCATGTCCCTTTGTGCTTCCTAAGCCTAGCACAATGAATGAAGCTTCTAAGGCTGA
Source organism: Eurypyga helias (assembly GCF_000690775.1). Lineage (NCBI taxonomy): Eukaryota > Metazoa > Chordata > Aves > Eurypygiformes > Eurypygidae > Eurypyga > Eurypyga helias. The sequence goes on along the minus strand of NW_010237426.1, from coordinate 682 downwards.
ACAAAAAGATCTGCAACCCACAAGCAAAGTTAAAAAGACTGACATGGACTTGCCACAATAGATACGCAACCTGAGGGCTTATCTTTAGATAAGGACTCTCCCTATCCACCACACAGAACCCTTACCTCTTAAAAACTGCGTCTGCTTGTCCTCCGAGTCATTCCTTAATGCTGACGTAATAACGCTAATCTCCCTCCACACAGCAGGTTGGTCAGGAAAATTCACAAACCTGTAATAAAGTTTGAGGCAAGGAATGCACAGACATCTCAAAATCTGTTTCCGAGATAAAACCTTCCTATGAAAGAATGTGCACGGGCAAATGGAAAAAACAAAACCTTCCTTTTTACTGTTTGTTTTAAATTATTAAGATCTTTTCTGCTTAATTTATCCACGCAGATTTCCAAGAACACTCACATGATATTTTCTGAAACTCTGACAAGCACCTGGGATAATTACTGTAGAGTCCCAGCTCTGATTACTTACATGTCATAGAGCAGCCTGCCCGCAGACGCTGTCCTTTCAGCATTCCTCTCGATCGTGTACATCTCATACTGAAGATGGAAGAACAGAACGTTAGCTTTCTTAAATATATTTAGGAATCAGAGCAGTCCTTCCACTCCAAAAAGCTGCCCCCAGTTTGCCACAACAGCCTGAATAACAGAATAACAGAAAGGCCAAGTGC
>NW_010237425.1:0-8839 GCF_000690775.1 Eurypyga helias | reverse complement strand
CCCTTCCCTCCAGTGTGTCGGGATGCCAACGTTTCAGTATGCGGACCATACGATTACACTTTGTTTTCCATCTACAACCCCAGAGCTACAACAAATCTAAACCAAACTACTGCTCACGGTTAGGAAAGGTTAAAACCCATTCCCCAAGGGAATGACCAACCAACCGCAGACGGAGGGCTGCATACTGAGTAAAATCTCCTTTCATGGAATTATGGAACCGTTTAGGTTGGAAGGGACCCTGAGGATCATCTAGTGCCAACCCCCTGCCATGGGATTCGTGAATACCAAAGTGGATTAGGGCTTATGGTTTGATTTTCCACCACAGCTCAATTCTTCTTTCAGAGTGTATTTTCATATTAAGGCACAGAAATGAAAGATATTTTTAAACTCTCTACTTACTTGCTGCTTCCACCATCAACAAAAGGATTCCAATGCGGAACAAAGTCAGTGCCGGCTGCCACAACCTGAAGAGGCAGAAATGTTTATTTTTAACTAAAATACCTTATCAACAGCGCATGAAGAGGGGTCATCCAAGCCCTGTGGAATGACCCATAAGCAGTAAAGTATAATTCCAAAGTAAAATAATATTTTACAATCTAATTACGAAGCAGTTGTTGAGGAGACACCTCCTTCTCCTTCGACTCAGACTGGAAAGCAGCACCTGGCAATGGTGTAACGCCAGTGTCACCTGGCAATTAGCAACATGAGAGCAGAAATTGATGGTGAAAACTCCGTAAGTAAGGGTTTTCCACGCAGGGCAATTCCAAGACACGCTTCCAGCAAGAGGACGTGTTGCAGCCACCTCCAAACTCATCCGAGATGCCATCAGCAGAGGCTGGGGTCATTGCTGTCACCAGACGTGACACCGAGGGGACCTCACAGGTAACAACGTGTACAGACTTGATCAGTCACGTTCAAAACAAGGGGAACTCGCACCTACCTGGTGAGCTGGAGTACAGCGGTAAAAAGCAGAAATGAGATTTTTCTGGAGTGCCAAGCACCAAGGTCTCCAACTCCAAATTCACGGCAGCTGTTGCTATTCACAACACGTATTAAAAAGAAACGGAGCCCTTGCGTACACAGGCACATACTAATCCCAAGGAGCGTTAATTAGCCGGTTTGCCGTAAACTGCTGAGGGCTGGAATAAATAGCAGCAGCTCACAGGGGGCAAAACCGGCTGCCCGCGAGCTGGCGGCCATCCAAGGAACAAGCAGCAAATAAACCCTGGTGATGGGAAGATCAGGGACTCAAACGCAGAACGGCCTCTTCACATTATCAAATTAATTGGCACACGTTGGGGTTTTTTTCCATCGGAGCATGACTCTCCACACAAGGCATAGAGGGCAATTCATTTTCTTAAAAATGTGGCAATTGTCTGGGGACCAAGAGTGATCTTCTCATGACTTTATACTTCAGAGCCGTATTACTGAGAGTTCAACCACAGAACAATGAAGACACTATGATTTTAATAAATGAAGGAAAAACCAAACTTGTCCTTACCATTTCATCCCGAGCTTCTGTTTCTTTCCGTAGAGGGGGCTCAAACTGCAGCTTATCGACTACAAAACACAACGTTTTTCAAGTTTAGTACACACAATGCTGTATTAGTGCCCTTTTGGTGCGTACTACAGCCAAACGCACGTTGTAACAGATGTAAATGTTACGCACACAACGCCTAAATTTGCCTATAAAACACGGCCATCACTTAAACATCAGCCATATTGTCCAAATAGTTAAATCTGCAAACACGAAACCCACAAGAAAGCAACAGACCGAAAGGAAAGACCAAGTCATCATATGAAAGTGCACTAAAACATAACTACGTACCCACGTTACTTTTGACACGTGTGAAAGAGGGAAAAAGGCTTCTTAGAATAGAACAGAATGGTTTGGGTTGGAAGGGACCTTAAAGATCATCCAGTTCCAACCCCCCTGCCATGGGCAGGGACACCTTCCACTAGACCAGGTTGCTCCAAGCCTCATCCAGCCTGGACTTGGACACTCCCAGGGATGGGCCATCCACAGCTTCTCTGGGCAACCTGTCCCAGTGCCTCCCCACCCTCTCTGGGAAAAATTTCTTCCTGATGTCCAATCTAAACCTCCCCACTTTCAATTTAAACCAGTTACCCCTTGTCCTGTCACTCCCTGCCCTTGTAAAAAGTAAAAAGATTGCCCCAACCCAGGTGCAGGACCTTGCACTTGGCCTGGTTGGACTCCATGAATTTCTTAACAGCAAGCTTCCCAAAAGTGTGGTGTACGTGATGCAGAGTGGCGGGTAGCATTTACACTACAGAAGATGTTTGTGCAAACCTGGAGAAAGGCCATTTCTACCCCCAAAATTTCTACTTGGATCCAACTAAGCTATGTATTAATATTATTGTAAAATTAAAGGTTATATTAAAAGAAAAGTGCATTATGTTAACAAGCACCCTGGTCAGTACAGCTACTGCAATCCCAAACGCTCCGTCAGGGCCAAGAAAAGCTTTAACTTATGAATTTGAAACAGGCAAACACAAAATGCAACATTTCTTCTGTATTTTCTCATCACATCATGACAGCCTATGGCCTCAGGAGAAAAGACGCTCCCCTGATTATCAACTCGCCTTCATTTTTTGATGTTTGCACACTATCAGAAGGATATTGACCACTTGGAGCGAGTCCAGAGGAGGCCACGAAGATGCTCAGAGGGCTGGAGCACCTCTGCTATGGGGACAGGCTGAGAGAGTTGGGCTTGTTCAGCCTGGAGAAGAGGAGGCTCCGAGGAGACCTCATTGCAGCTTTCCAGTATCTGAAGGGGGCTACAAGGGTGCTGGGAGAGGACTTTTTACAAGAGCCTGTAGTGATAGGACAAGGGGTAATGGGTATAAAGATGAAATCAGGGAGGTTTAGATTAGATATCAGGAAGAAATTCTTCACAGAGAGGGGGGGGAGGCACTGGGACAGGGTGCCCAGAGAAGCTGTGGATGCCCCATCCCTGGAAGTGTCCAAGGCCAGGCTGGATGTGGCTTTGAGCAACCTGGTCTAGTGCAAGGTGTCCCTGCCCATGGCAGGGGGGGTGGAACTAGATGATCTTTAAGGTTCCTTCCAACCCAAACCCTTCTATGATTCTATGATTCTATGATTAGTGTTTTTGCTGCTTTAAGGAAGGCTGCACGCTCTGAGAGAAATCGCAGAGCTCGTCGTTCACCATTTCCACATTACGGTGCAGCAACGAGGTGGAATGAAGCAGCAGAACAATACGCAAGTTTTAAGTTTGGAAAGATATTACTGAAGATTCACGCGTGTGGGCTGTTTTCTTCCAGTTCTGTTTCTCAAACATGCCAAGAGCGGAAGAATCATAGAATGGTTTGGGTTGGAAGGGACCTTTAAGATCATCCAGTGGAAGAAGCTCTCCAGAGTACACAACAGAAGACACTGACATCCTCCATGGGCAGGAGCAAAGAAAAGGCCACAAAAAAGCACGTTTGGTACTTACAGTTTATCTCCGACGCTGTTCTTTCTGCCCTAACGTTCCTGTTGGTAGAGCGAATCGTGTGGCGGATAACGGAGTGAGGCTGCAAGGGGTAGAAACGGAAAAGCGGAGAAAAGTCACACGGCTTTCTGCTGGATCCCAACCAACAATCAAGCCAACGAGCAGAGAGGACAGCCGTCGCGGTCATGCGCCGCACCGTGCGCCGCCTCTGCCCCAGCCTTGCGCAGGATCCTCCCACGTACCCACAGCAGAAGCGTGACAAGTGCCGCCGTGATACGGCCTGGCTTCTCCCGCACGCTAACGCCCAAAACGCAGCGCTCGGCGTTTTCGAGCGGTGCCCTGGTTAAGCTGCAATCTTCCATTCCCAAAGCAAAGCAGGGTATTTCAACCATAGTTTTGCTTAAAGACAGAAAATAAACGATGTCCTCACCTCAAAATCATCGTCATCGACTTCGCTGTAGTGTGTATGGTTGTCAGGATTATTAACTTTGTCCAACAGCTCAACTGCTAAAGATCTCGAAAGGCCAGGCTGCCCTACAAAGGTGTGCTAGGACGGCAGAAAAGAGCAGGTCATACATGCAACCGACACGGAACACCTCATTACAACCATCCCATACAGAACGTGAACTGAATTTTCCCTGCTTTCTGGGGGCCTGAGTATTGCTTTAGTGACTCCTTAATGTCCAGACCGTCTAAAATCTCCCTAAGGACAGAAACGCCGTGATTCTGGCCACTGGTAAATTGGAAATTAAACTCGGAGTCAACCAAACAATTGCAGCCTAACTTCATTTTTCACACGAGTAGTTCAGTCGGGTTTAGGAAGGCAGAAATACTTGGGTGACAGGAGGGGTCAACGTCTACGCAGCTCTGAGACACTCACTTGCAGAAGGGACAAGGCTGAAGATAGAACACGATACAAATTTCTGGAATTGCTCCTACCACAAACTGTACAAAAATCATGACGCTGAACAAAATCTCACTACTTTCCACAGCTGACCAACGCCTCTTCCAGTCAGATTTCACCACCCATGTTGTCACAGCAGGGAAAGAAAATCGTCCCAGTTCGGGTTCATATTGAGCCCTTGCTCACTTGGAAGCAAGAGATCCCTTACTGATGTCACTAAAGGTTCAAAGTCACTTACAGAAAGAAGTCTGTCTGCTGTCGGTCTCTTCTTTGGGTTTTTTGTAAGTGCTATTTTGACAAAATTATGGAATGTTGATGACCTTAAAAAAATAAAAGAGGTTTTACGTTTAATTTTTCAAGAGGAAACCTTATCAGTTACTGAAGAGATTACACGAGGGTATGCTAAATCAGAATGTCATCCAGGTGCCTCAGCTCAGGTTTGAATAATTACATTTCCAAGTTAATAAAACAGGAAAAATCCCATTCAATTCGTGGAACTTGCACGGAAAATGTTTTGGTACAGAAAATAAAACAATCGTGCATGGAGATACTTCAACTTTTTCCAGTTTCAGCTGTTAGGGAATTAGAAATAAAAACTGTGAATTATAAGGAAAAGTTCTTCCCGAAGAGAGTGGTGAGGCACTGGGACAGGTTGCCCAGAGAAGCTGTGGATGCCCCATCCCTGGAAGTGTCCAAGGCCAGGCTGGAGGAGGCTTGGAGCAACCTGGTCTAGTGGAAGGTGTCCCTGCCCGTGGCAGGGGGGTTGGAACTGGATGGGCTTTAAGGTCCCTTCCCACCCAAACCATTCCATGATTCTATGACCCGTATACCCTGTAAGCCCTCAGGATCTAGGCAAACCCAAAAATTTCACTGTTCTTGGCTACAGGTAGGAAACTAAAAATACAAAGTTCTACACAGAGACTCAACTTCCACTTTACAACGCTTTGTTGCTATTTTAGAACAACTTAGATAACTGTGTCATTTCACCTCCTTTTAGATACAAATTATAACTTGATGTTATGAGTGGACCTACAACTTTTCAAGCATTTTTCTCACAAGCCCTTGGTGTTAGCATGCCTCTCTGGGGACGACATCAGCCCGAGCCTGCTTGCTTTCAAACGACTTATGAAAAAACATCTCCTCTGCTAGCCTTAGCATCTGAGAAGGCGGCACCGGAGAAGTGAAGTGCATTGGCCGGGGTTACACTGAGCAGTTTCAATACAGGAAACAGGCACTTAGAAGAGATTTCTCCCTTCCTCTAGCAAACATCTGCCCACTCAAACACCTCCTCAAGGAAAAAGGTTTGTACAGCAGCATCATGAGCAAAGAAATCCTGCGTAACTGAACTGGTTTGAGTCTCACAAATAAAATGTAAGCGCAGTACAAAATCCTGTGGGCGCTGGGAAGATGTCACAGGCTAAAGAAACCATGAAAGGATTAAACGATTACCTGTCCCACTGACAGCAGCAAAAGCCCTATAATAGGAATTAAGGGAAAGGATAAAACTTTTTCTTCCTGGAAGAGACAAAGAGGACCGAAGAAGGGAGGTTTCATTCCCCCCTCGGACCACTGGCAGGGATCAATTTTCCTAGGTAGGGCTGTCCTGTCACGCACTGCTGGGTTTCTGCCACGTCAGAAAACGCCTGCTGCTGCACCTTAACCCTCTCGCTGGCTTTCAGACACCTATAAAGAACAACTCGTCGTTTCTCAGCGGAACTTCCTGCACGTGAAATCTCCTCTCAGGTTCCCCAGTACAACTCCTCACTGCCCCCTTTCTTCAACAGTGACAAATAGGTTTTTTTACTTTATCTACAAAACACTGAACAAAGGAAAGAGTTTAACCTACCATTTTGCTTTTTCCTTTAGCTTTGGCGGTTGAAAATTACTTTTTGACATTAAAAACAAAGCCCTAAAGGTAAAGAAAGCATAATGTTGTTATATGGTAAAAAAAGAATTAATTTCATGCCAGTATCTAAACACTTGAATACTTTCCAGTAAGAATCATCCTGGTGAAACTGGATTACAGTCTATACTGTGTGAGAGGGCAGACACAGTAAAGTTGTTCATTTCCTTATCTTTAAATAAAATCTGTTTATTGCCATGCATAATCCTGCCAAACAAGAGGCTGCAGCCTCTCTAGAGACTGACTACCACTAGATGGTAAATCCATACCTGTTCTTAATCAGGTTGTTGATGACACTACGATGTTGTTGGGTTTTTTTTAATAAATTAAATTTTTGGTTATAATTTCAATTCTAAATTTAGCTTCATACTGAAGCCTTAAAACCAGCCACAGCTCACACAGAAAGCAAATGTTTGATGAGCGAGTTTCTAGGTCTGAGCTACAGAGGAGGTTCAACTATGTATGAGGGGGTCCTGGAGATAAGCAAGCTCCCCAGCCCACAGACCTCATGGGGTGAAGATCAAACATGGGCGGCTGAAGCTCCGCAAGTTCAATCGCCGTTATGCCGACCGCCCAGATGTCGCAGAGCTGGTTGTATCCACCATTCTTTTCCACCGCTGCAACTTCTGGGGCCATCCTTTAAAAGCAAAGGCATCGTTCAACGAGAGCACCAGCCCCTCCCGCACGCGGGAGGCACAAAGCACCTCACATGACCCCAGAGCAGAAACCTCCCCCAAAAACCCAGGTCAGGGAAAAGCCTATCATCTCCCTGCCCTCACCCAGCATCAGGGGAGCAGGGAGCACACAGAGGTGTTCTGCCCAAGGTCAGGGGCTGGACAGCAGCGCTAGGAATAGAACCAGTCTCATGATTCCTGGTGAAATGCTTTAATGACCAGATAATCTTTCTGTCCTCGTCCTCCATCTCCAACAGGATAAAGAGGGCAGCAAACAATTAAAAGCCATTGTCTGGATTAATCAGTCTCTACTGCTGGAGGCATCTCAACTCTATCACACTAACCAGCAGCAGTTAAATTTGCATATATATTCCAGCTCAAGATCTACAAGGATATATTTGCATACTAAATGTTGTCTTGTACAGACATTAATCAGTAGAGATGATTAAAAGATAGTTTAAAAATCTGGTTTTCTTCACAGTTCTTTCTGCACGGAAATCAAAGAGACATTGTTTCGTTTATGCACTAGAAGGGTAAGAAGTTACTGAGAAACACCATGACCATTAGGTACCCAGAAAACAGAATATTCTGCATTAATAAAACTTGCGAGAAGCAGCAATCCTGCCTCAAATATCAAGCAGCTGGCGTTACAGCAAGAGATCAGCGACAATCAGCGCTTCCCAGACTTTTACCCTTTGGGCATTTTGCTTGGAAGAAAGGGAATTTATGCAATTGCGATATATGTTTAAAAACGTGTGTGTATACTTCAGTGTGTGTATTTTAGGATTCTTAGCACAAACACAGACTTAGCTTTGCTGACAGCCAGAGCAGAATAGTTACCAGTAAGGGGTACCAATAAATGATTTCCTCTTCGCAATGGTGGCAGTTATTTTTGCTGCAACGCCAAAGTCAGCTGGAAAATGAAATTATAAAAGACTTAAGACATCTCATTGTAAGTCCCCAATTCTGCTCTAGGACTGCGTCCAGCTGTGGAACCCTCAACATAAGAAGGGTATAGACCGGTTGGAGCAAGTCCAGAGGAGGCCACGAAGATGATCAGAGAAGAAATCAGGAAGAAATTCTTCACGGAGAGGGTGGGGAGGCACTGGGACAGGTTGCCCAGAGAAGCTGTGGATGCCCCATCCCTGGAAGTGTCCAAGGCCAGGCTGGATGAGGCTTGGAGCAACCTGGTCTAGTGGAAGGTGTCCCTGCCCATGGCAGGGGGGTTGGAACTAGATGGGCTTTAAGGGCCCTTCCAACCCAAACCGTTCTATGAAAGACCAACCACATTTCTCATCCAAATTAAAAATTAACTGAGCTCCAGCAGTTAAAGATTAATAATGAGATCAGCTAATGTCTTCACTGACATGACTTCAAATTGAAAAGCTTTGTTTTCACATACAGCTCACTCGTGATCCTGGTCCTCTCAGCTATTTTTCCATCTCACAATACAGCAACCAAGCAACCTCACAAAATTTAATGGATATTCAATTTAATATTCAAGAGGAAAAACAGCATCATGCCTTGGAATCGGTACTATTTCTGTGTTACTTGGGGAGGAACTACGGGGGAGTCTGTGTGAATCTGTTCTCACTCCTGCAGACTCTTTCTAGGGGACGATAATCCCTCGCTCACAGAGCTGCAGACAATCAGGTGGTTTTTGCAGAGCCAATAATCATTAAGGTCCTGTCTCATTTTTATTGCATTTGTACCAGGATAGCTGGAGGGCCACTGTGGGCAAATCTAACTAGCTTAGCAGGCAAAAGAAGGGTGTCAGTGCGTAACCCAAGCTTAGTGCATTTAGCAGAAGCTCCTAGCTGAGCTCCTACCTGAGGGAGCGCACCCTCAGGAGTTTGCGGGCAACACCAAGCTGTGTGGTGCAGAT
>NW_010237424.1:0-4292 GCF_000690775.1 Eurypyga helias | reverse complement strand
TGAGGTCACAGCCCCTCACGCATGCGCACACCTCCAGCTCCAGCATGTTTATTTCCCATGCTCCGTCGCATAGAGGCATTTAAGGTCGGCCCCCGATGAAGTTAGCTTGTGGACTGGAGCATCTAGAATTCCCCTGTTTTGCCTGCCAGTGGGTTTCCTGGTGAGCAGTGTTTATTCTCCAGGCTCTGGGCATCTTTTGGTGTTTCTATGTTTTTTTCCCCCCTCCCCCTTCCAACCTAGTTTAAAGCCATCCCAGTGTCCAACAGCTTAGGCACTTACATGGTGTCCTGGTGCCTGACAAGAGACAGCCAGTCTGCTTTGGACAGAGCAGGGCCAGTCTGGATATGTTCCACTGTGCCACCTGAGCCCAGACTGATGAGAAAGGGCTGTGAGGAAGTCAGTGGGATACTAGAAAAATAAAGGTACAGTCAAGGGAAGGGGTATTGAGACAGGGGTGGTCAGTCGCTCAAAGATTCATGAGTGAAAATGCCTGAATATGAACTCCTGAAGGAGGAAAACAGGAAGACTGGTCATGACGTACAACAAAGCCTGGACTCATCAGGGTCAGTCAGATGTCCAGTTCGAGTCACTGGTGCAGGCAGAGTGAGTGGGAGACAGCAGCTCCATGACACCTAGGTGACAGACCTGGCCCTTCCCTTTCCAGTGCTCCTGAGACCAGCATGGGTGCTGCATGGGGGAGCAGACCTCAGCCTGACAGTTCGTCAAATCCTACCTGTCCTTATGTCTGTTAGCTCATAAGTAATAGATTTACACTTCTCCTACTTGCAGAATCTTGTTGCACAAAGCTAAAAAGCTGACCCAAAAAAAATGGGCTATAACAAGCGTGTTTTTCAAGTGGTCAACAGCCCACTCTTCCAACCCTGCTCCTCCAGAGGATCCTTTGTTCTAAGACCAAGGAAAGACTTTTATTCTTGCTCAGGAGCTCTAGTTATCCAAACCATGATTTCACACAGTCGGACATGGGAAGCAGAAGACTTTAACAAGGATTTAATCTCCACTTGACAATTCTCATACATCATATCACACATCTACGTTTTCTTCGTCACTCTGTAAATTTATTTACTTATTGTGTCTTTTGTTAATGCACAATGGATGTGCATTAGTGAAGCAACCAAAGTAGGATTAAATTGCTTTCCTATCTACTTTTGCTTTATAAATCAATAGATCTGTGACAGTAATGTGTTTTAAACACACAGAAATGCTGCATACTTTTTTTCATAGTGAGTTGTCCAAATATTTGCTTGCTATCCTCAGAATACTTATATTCTCTAAGCAAAAAAAAAAATCAATTTTTTCTTTTGTACTTTATATAAAAGCTTACTTTCCCTCTTCATTCACTTCTATTACCTTTGTTATTTTTCACAGACCTGTACACAGGTCCATATATTTCTTTAATAGGTTTTAAATTTTACTGCAGTCCCTTGTTATTGGCTCCCTAGCCAATTTATTTTACTCAGCAGTATGATCTATTTGAGTGGAAATGGGAAGTTTATGCAATAGTCTCCCTAGACTTGTCTGAATATATTATGCTCTGAGCCACGCTGGCTGGAGTGCACCCTTATCTGAGAAGCTATGCAGTCTTGCAACACTTGCACAGGGACCGGTAGAAACCCAAGGTCCCATGACCATGTGGGGTGAGGAACTGAAGATTCTGTGAACACAAGATCCCTAATGTATACTGTGTACACATTATTAAGGTGAAAGGAATGTAAAGAATAAAAATGTTGGGGAAATGCTCCACTGAGGATCCCATCCAGCACTGGATGGATTTCCTGGACTGGTAAGAGCAATCAGAATATTTCTAAACCCATTCTTTATCAGCCCATGATGGGATGCACCATTCAGAAAACTGGTTCTGGTTTTCCCTGCCTTCAGGCCTGGCCAAGCCCTCAGCAAGGCTCCAAATGCAAGCACAGTTAGACAGGGTGAAACCACTTCTAGATCTCACAAGTCTCCTTCCAGTCCCTCACTCAGCTTAGTAAGAACAGAAAAGACATATACATCTAGTTAAGATACTCATTTATAGTTGGGTCAACTAGAAGAGATCTTCCAAGCAGGTCTAAAGTGTGATTTAGGTTTAAACCCATATACCCCAACTGAGACACCTATATCAGTCTACTGTCACATCCCATACCATCACTGTGTTGGTACTATAGCCCTGTTCAGTCTCTGAAAGGACTGTATGATGGAGTAGGCTGCAGCACAGAGGACAAAGCTCATCAACCTTGACAGTCTACTCCAGTCTTTTATTCCTGTCCCACTGTGTGTCCATCTCTTTGTTTTTTAGCCCTACATAGCCTTTTTTTTCTGTGACAAATGTTCTTACTTCCTGCCCTTGCTTGATTAATCCTTTCACCAGCTGTATTTGTGTTTGCAGAGTATGTGTTGCTATGCATTCATTTCACCACCTCCACACCTCAGAGCATTGGCAATAATCACATTCTTTAAACAAAAATGCTGTTAACTCTTTGCATTCATAGTGAGGAGCACCAGTATTATGGATTGTGACTAGGCAGTGACTTTGCTATAAGAGTCTGTGCTCTGTAGGAGGCAAAGGAGGGACAGCATCACCTGGGAAGGCATATTCTTATAAGGACAGACAACATTTGGCTTGACAGAGTCAGGGGTCCCTCCCTGTTTGCTCCTTACATCGTGGAATTGTAATTATTAGCAACAAATTAATATACATGCCCAACACATGCTGGCACATAATGGGGAGTAGAGTGGGTGGCAGAGCAGCAAGATGTTCGTGTGTGGTTAAATAACAAGTAACTACGGTTCTAGGGAGAGCTCAAGAATATGTGCTGCAGCTCCTGGGTTGTGCACTGACAACGATTTCCTGCCTTTGTATCAGCTATTGGAAAGAAACTGCCCACCCAAGGCCTTGGCAGATCGTGCTGGGGCCCAGGAGAGCTTTCTTCCAGACTGCATTGCCGGGGCTGAACACCACATTTTGTCCTGTCAGTCACTTAATTAAGACTTGTCAGTCAGATGTGGCAGGTGCAGCTTGCAGTGTCAGTGTCCAATATCTGTGTGTTCCTGTCCTGCTGCTTCCCAAACGGAAATGTGCAACAGCCTTAAAAAGAGTTTCTGTCTTTGCTCTTGATTTAAAGTATTTGAACAATTTACAGGTAGGCTTTTATTTTGTTTCTGTGATTAGGTGTTTACTTGCTCCTTTATATTTATTTCAAAGAGGGCATTGTTACAAAAAGCTCCAAGGACAGGCTGTGCTGCTTTCCCCACTCAATAATTTTCTCCTTACAATTTTTCTTCAAAGGGTGAATAACACACCATTCAATGGATTGAAACTGCACTCTGCTAATGGAAATGCTGCCTGGAGCTGCTTTGAAACGGTGGTCCAAACCAGCCCACAGCACCGAGCAGCCTGTGAGATGGGCGCTGGAGTCCCCTGGTACTGCTGTGTAAGTAATTTTGGCATTCATGGGAGTTATTGCCACAAAGATTTGAATGTTCTGTGCTGGGTCTTTCAGGTCTCAGCAGGATACGTCTTCAAAATTTCGACTTGTTTGCCTAATACAGTGTTTCAGGACTGGCAAGGAGTCCTTACACAGAATCGTCCTGCCCTCTGATGCTGGGACAACTCTCTTCAGACAGTCTGTCCTCTCTTCTGCCTTCCTTGGAGCTTTCCCAGCTCAAGTTCCCTCTTGTGCCCTTGCTTCCCTGCCCGACAGCCACGCAGGCAGGTGCTGCTCACTTCCACTTCCTATGGGCATCCTCATTTCAGCTCCTTGCCAAAGGTCCCTCCCTCCCTGCTCTTTGGGTCCCGGAGCCTGGTCCCTCCCCAGCAGCACAGGATGCATCAAAGATAAATCAGCAGTTCCTCCTCCTCCACAGTTTATTTTCACATCCTAGTGTATCACTTCAGGGAAAGCACTGCCAAGAAGAGTCAGTGAAGGTTCCTACCAACTGGTCATTCATTTTATTAGGTATTTTTGGCAAGTCTTTTTTTTTTTTTTAAATAGTCATTTATGCCTGCCAGAGAAAGTGTGTGGAAAGTCTGCTAACGTGGAATGAGCTCCTGAGATTCCCCCGTACGCCTCCCGCAGTGAGAACATTTCTTGAAGTCTCGGCTCTGAGAATGCTGCAAATCTGACTTCATCTTTCCATGGAGTTAAGTCGTGAGCTGTCGTGACTATGGAAAAAAAGCCCGGGCGATGACCGCGCTGGGCACACGCCCTCTGTCCACACCCACGTGGGGAATGTGGGGCTGGGGGGCAAAGGCTGCCTGGTAAGCGCTGCAACCTGGCAGC
>NW_010237423.1:364-3863 GCF_000690775.1 Eurypyga helias | reverse complement strand
TAAACGAGATCATCAGCCCCAATTCATCCATTCCAGATTTGTTAAAGTTGTTATTTCAGCTGTTATGTCCATTACAGTTTGTTATTTGTCCACAGAAGGTAAAACAAAACCAAAAGAAAACTATGTTAGGTATTTTTTCCTATACTTCAAGAAAGAGAACAAACAAATGTGTCTTTAACTACTTGGTCACCTTTGAACATCAGCCTCCTGGAAGACCTTAGCTAATGCTCATCTATTTTTTTCTAGCAAGAACTGTGATAAATTGAGGCCTTGCAACTTAGAACAATAGTGGTGGTGTAAAAAATTGTCATCGTGAGTACAAAATGCTTCAGTACACTTACTGAAGCAGAAATGTCCACCAACTGCTAAAAATGCAGGATTTTGTATGGAGCATTTAAAAATCTTTTACAGGAATATCATCTTCACCGGCCTTTGGAAATGACTTAAAATATTATTTTAATATTATTCAAACATGATTCATGGTAGACAGATAGGTTACATCCCTCTTCTCTGAAGATATAAAAAGAGTCAGTTGCTTAGTCTCAAATTCTGCAAGGTACATGGAGTAAATTGAAATGTAAGGTCATCAATGAAAAGTTCTCAGACTGAAGTTTTTAGTTTTAGCATTGTCTTGACAGCACAGTGAAGTCTGCAACAGGTACTCCCACAGATTCTTCCTCTTCAGAGACCCTTTACCTGTTTTAAAGTAAAAAAGAAAATTCTCCCACAAAGAAAAAATATATCTTCATATAATTTTAAAGTTTCAAATGGTCATTTAATGTCTGTGAATGCTTTGCCACATAATGAAGAACATTTTCATGCCATTTGTTGCCAAGCCATTCCTCCTTCAGTTTTCTAAATCTCTTTTCTTTCTATACTGCCTCTGGAACAGTAGAAAATGTAAGAAGAGTGCAGTTTTATAAAGAACCACTTTTGCTGAAGAATTGTGTCATTCTGAATGGGTTATTCTACTCATGTGCAAATGATGCAGCAAATACTTTTTTCCAGTGTGATTTGAACAGTTGATAACAATGACAGAATTTTTTTGTCACAGTCATTTAAAGTGTAATTTTTAGACTACAAAATTTAAATGTGGCTTTATAAATATAATTCACACTACTCTTTTCAACCAAATAAAGTCTGCTAGAATAATGAGTAAATAATTAGCAATTATAAATTATAATTACATGAAATTTCATTAAGTCTGAATTTTACAAGTCAAGCCAGATATGTTTTGAATTAAAATTATGAGGTAAATATGTAATACAGACAAACAACTGTCAAAGTGGTGTTTCTTTCTTTATATTTTACTTTTTTCTTCTGTCTTTACAGTAGCATTAATGCAAACAAATCCAAAAATCGCAAATTAAAAGATGCTGATACTCTTAAACAAGAAACAGGCCAAACAATAGTAGATTTAATTTTGACAGACACATTTTTTTCCCTCTGTTTGGATCACATATTCTTCAGCATAAGAGATATGGGAGGAGAATGAAGATTTTCATAGTAATTGCTGAGTATTTGACTCACCATGTTATGAATTTCGGACATATTCCAGATATTTTCGATCTTCAAAATTCTGAAGAAGTGCAGGAACAAGACTCTCTAATGGCAAAGTGGGTCAAGTTTAGAGTGACAATTCTGCCAAGTGAAGAGAGAATAAAATGCATTATCTACAGACTGACCATATGTTGGCTGACCACTAAGAATTGGTGCAAAACTGATTTTAAGGTAATCTGAGCACTTTTAGCTTTTATCCTTTCTTAAGTCTAAGCTGTAGTACCCATCATGTCTCACAATGTTTCACACTTCATGACTGACATGTATGTATTTGAAGTGGGCACGCACATTTACATTGAAAATGTACATTGGTGGAAACATTTTTGATGGAACAATTATTGTGAGTTACAATAGCATATTCACCAAACACAAGATATTTTGCAGAGGTTCATTTTTTTTCTGGTAATTTTCAATTATTTTTGGGTGAAGTATGAAAGGTGGAAATGTGGGACAATCAGGATCTAGTCTTCAATCTGAGCTGAGGTTTCCCTGATGAAGTAGAGCATAGCTTCTTTCTGTCCTTGAGATTCTCCTTACGTGGAAATATGGGTAAGAGGAGAGAAAGGAGAAATGCTGATTTATATATGTCCCCATACATATGACACCATGACCTGTAACTTAACTGTCCCACTGAGTAGACATGGGTAAGTAAATGCATCTCTCTCTACCTTCCCAGAGAGAAAAACTTCATTCTCATTTAGAAAATAAAATACATATTTTTTGCAAAAATGTGAAGAATTATTTAGCTTTCATCTGATACTGAGGAAAGCAAAGGGGAAATTTGTCACTGCCAGACTAGTTCTCCATCAGTACTCAGACAATATTATGTAGCTAGGTTTTGGAATGATTCCTTTTGCTACTTACCTTGCACATTCAATCACATTGTCAAATGGGTATGAACTTTGGTAGCTAGCTGAAACCTGAAAACCATACCATTTTGGAAATCCTTCCAAGAAAGTGGGGTCAGATTTTCCGGACACAAATTTCTCCATGGCACAAAGATCTGAAGATAATTTCCATGATAGGATCCACTCTGATGCTTCTATCTTCTGAACAGTCTTTGGTCTTTATGTTACACACTTCGAGTTGCATAATTTCTCATATAGCTATGATTAAGTGATGGAATTATATTTAATTGTTTGCAGCAAATTGCATATTAAATGTACTGTTAATAGTGAACAGAATTGTCAGTTTAAGCAGCTTTGCACCAAGTTCTGCAAAAGAATAATTTACAGCGCAGAATGTATATAGTTTTGTATTTTCACAAAATGTATAAAATTTAAAGTAGATTTTGTTAATCTAACAGCAGAGTTTTTCCTTTGCTTTTTGCAGGCTGATGTCAAATATGCATGTGGGAACATTCAGACCAAGTTTCATCTGCCAGTATTCTCCAGCCTGACTAATGTTAATGTATCATGAAGTACTAAAACCCCTTTAAACTATTACACATCACTATGACCTTCCTGGAAGGCTGAAATTATTTTTTATGGGCCTCTCTACCATGGTTTGAACCTCTGCTGGAAGTACCAGAAAGAAAACTGTCTACCAGTGACAGATTGAAGACTGAAAAAAATTTTGTTAAAACTTGCCATCAGTGAGAGTTTAGTCAGTTACAGAATTTAATATAAAATCTGCACTACCTGGTTTACCTGTTCATCAGCTCTCTTATTTACTCAACATTTTGATAGGATCAGAATTCTGTTCTCCTTACCTAGACTTTATTATTCTGACTGCTCCCTCTGTGCTATTCTGGGAATTTTTCCAAACTTCTACCATCTGTTCATCCTTGCATATTTTGAGAAAAAGGTGATACTGTCTAACAGCAACAATGAACAGCCTAAGAGAGATTTATACGGTGTCAAGTAAGTTTCTATTAGCTCTATTTCCCTTGCTTGTTAGGATAGTGATTAAGAGAGAAAGTCTGACTCACTAAAAATTT
>NW_010237423.1:0-306 GCF_000690775.1 Eurypyga helias | reverse complement strand
AACAGTCCCAGCCGTGAACATACAACAATCTTGACTTTTTCAAGCAACTGGATAATTCATACTCTCTCCAACAGGTATTTTAGTTGCTTCTAAAAGCTTTCATAAACCAGGATTTTATGCTTATTTTGTGTTAGAATCACAATCTGTTGAGGGGATAAAAGTATAAATAGACTGACTCATGTCTTTCTGTTCACCTCTTCTACTTCCATTCTGGTTAAATACATGCAGCTGTTTTTTGTTGATGCAATTCATGGTCTTCGATTATACCAGGAAGTGCACCATCAGAAAGTTACATTTATGACAAAT
>NW_010237422.1:7693-9887 GCF_000690775.1 Eurypyga helias | reverse complement strand
GACGGCGCAGGGAAGGGGGCTCCCCCGCACCCCAGGCAAGACCAGTGCGTGCTGGGAAGGTGTGTGCAGCTGCATAATTAACCGTTCTCTGCGACAGAAACGTCCTCCCCTGTGGACTGTACTGCAAGCGTTATCTGTCCCGGGGTAGTAGTCGGGGAGAGGAGGATGTGAACACCGCCTTCTGAATTGCAGGTGCGCGGTGGTGTGCCTGGCGTGACCGTGCGGAGCGCTCGGCCGCTGGCAGCGTCGTCTCCGGACGGCCCGTAGCAGCAGCACGTGGGGAGTGCGAGAAGCAGAAAGCATGGAGCCGTGCACTAGGATGAATCCCATAACCTCCACAGCTTGGGACAGCCCTGAAAGGAATACAGAGCTGGCTGGTCAGAAGAGAAAATAAGTAGCCAAGGTAAAGATCACAAACTGTAGGACGCAGCTACAAAACCGATGTAGGCTAGCACCGTCAGGGCCCCGGGAACAGTGGGGTGTGTCTGCAAAGCCCCGGCCGGAGGTCCAGATTAGATACCCTTCATACCGTGTTTCCGTAAAGCTGTGGATGTTGCCTACAGTAACCCTGTGCCCCACACAGGCAGATGTTCTCCCTGGTTAGGTTTCCCCATTCAAGCAATAACCCAATATGCCCAGGGATATGCTTCTGCCAGCCCCAGATGAAATCCCCGAAGGAATGTCCCCTTTGCTGACAAGGTTTGTCCCCTCCTTTCACAGGGATGTGACTGATCGTGGCAAAGGAAGAAACTCTTTCTTACTCCAGACTAGGCTGTTAATTTTGCAAAGGTTATCTGCTTTCTGCTGAGCTGCCTTAGCAAATCTGAGCATAGCAGCAGTGTGGCAGTGGCAACCCAAGCAAGGAAATCTTTGCGGGGTCAGAGGGGGACTCTTCCTTCTACCTTGTGAGCTCAGATGTTTCCCCGGGTGGTGGCTGTTGGACATTTGTCAGATGGTGGTACCACTGAGATGCCGAGGGATCTGCTCCTGCAGCGTTGCTGCTGACAGCTTTCAGCGACAAACCCTGCTGTTTGTGGTTAGCTGCCTGAGGGAAAGGTCTCCATGTGGACAGGGTTTTGACTCCTCCTGCCCCAGAGCGGGGGTGGGCCATCTGGTACCTACTGCAGCACGTAAATAGCTTGAGCGGCTTGTACTGCCAGACCGTCACAGCAGAAGTTCCCCGCAGTGGCAAAATCCTGAGAGCCGTAGGGCTGCAGAAAGGTACGTCCCTTTGTATATTGCCTTGGGACTGCCGGAAATGATCCATCTGCAGGGCTGGTCCACTTCAGCATTCAGCAAATATTTAAAGTAGGAACTCTGATTATTAACGTTTAAGGCTTTTTTTTTTTTCCCTAAGGCTTCCTTTTTCCTTACCAGATTATTTTTTTTCCCTTCATGGTTCTGTATGTCAAGATTCCAGTCTCTCTTCTGCTTGCTCCCTTTCTTTCTGTCCAGCTTTGCCACCCAGGATCAAAGACTTCAAGCCTGGTGGTTTTATAATCACTGGCATCAGAGGTCCAAAACTGCCCCCTTTGTCTGAGTTGTCTCCTTGATTCTGACACTGCTACTCCCTCGTTACCCATTACGTGCCGTTAAATAGCTGTTGGTGATGGATGAAGTGATTTAGGACCGGGCTCTCATGAGGGTGTGTTTGCACCAGAGCCCATCTGTACAGTTAGTTCCACTGGAGCTTGAGTTGTTGTCCAGAGGTGTATCTTTCCCTTGGCTCAGCCAGAAGTAAACGAGGGAGATCGGTAGCTTGAAGCAAAGTTCAGGGAGTGCATTTCTGAAGTGGTGCAAGCTGGTATTTAGGTAATTATAAAGATTAAAGGGGAGGGGGAAGGTAATAGATTCTTTAAAAATATTCCCATGAGTAGTCTCAGCTTTAGCTGTGATGTACATCAGTCTCCAGTCCTAGATTCACCCGCGTGTCATCCTTTCCCTGCCATCTTTGATTCTTACCAAAGGAAAACAGGGAGTGCATTTCTGAAGTGGTGCAAGCTGGTATTTAGGTAATTATAAAGATTAAAGGGGAGGGGGAAGGTAATAGATTCTTTAAAAATATTCCCATGAGTAGTCTCAGCTTTAGCTGTGATGTACATCAGTCTCCAGTCCTAGATTCACCCGCGTGTCATCCTTTCCCTGCCATCTTTGATTCTTACCAAAGGAAAAGTCCTTGTCTTGGGTGCGGATG
>NW_010237422.1:0-7668 GCF_000690775.1 Eurypyga helias | reverse complement strand
TGGTGGTTGCTAGAGCTCAGTAGGGAGGCCAGGCTGGGAACGAACAAGTTAGCTGGGTAGACAAGACATCAAATTGCCTGTTTTTTTGGGTTTTGCTGCCTCAACGTGAGAATCTTGGAGGAGACGGGAGAGATGAGATAGCAAGTAAAAAAAATCAGGTTCTGGTGACCAAAGATTCCTTTTAAAATAATCTTAGGAGCATTATTGGTCTTTTGGCTGTCATTATTAAAGAAATGTGAGTATGGCTGGGTTTTGCTTGTTGCTTACACCAATATCTATGATTGCTGTCAACCAGTTCTGAGTCCAGCACGTCTGATGGACGTCCTCATGTATACTGCTTATCAGAAGGGGGGCAACCTTGAATCTCCTTAAAGGAAAGAGAAAGTATCTGACACCAGATAGCTCAGCAGTGCACAGGATGTCCATAAATGTTTGTTGCTCGGTTGATCCCATTCTTTTATGCAACTTCAGGAGCAGTAGATTTTAAGACATAATATATGATGAGCTCTTGCTGAATATTCAGCTAAGATTACTTTTGTTCGCTTTTGCAAGAAGGATTCCTGATGGCTGAACTTGACGTAACTGCTGAGATGGACCAAGGAGAAGAACAAGATCCCGAGGCCTTGGAGGAGACATACATGGGTGAGGAATACTTACAGATGAGTTTATAAACACAGAACAAGCAAAATGCTCTTTGAGCTGCCTCGGTGTTATTTAAGCCACTTTATTTCACGCAGCTCATATTGAGACCTGCTCTTTCTGCCTCAGGGCAGGCAGACAGCCTACCTTTGTCAGCCTGCTGTTAAGAGTATGTATGAGAAGACAGAATGTTGAGAAGATGAAACGTGAAGATTTCCTGGGGGCAAGGAGACACCTGTAACACTGCCCTTGGCTCTGCTGTTCGTGGCACACCTGCTCTGGGTTGTGTGATGAGGCCTTACAGCCTTTCCAGCAGCTAGGTTTCCATTTGCTCCCAGTCCTTCCCTTTGCTGCTTCTTGTGCACGGTGCAGACCAGGCTCCCTAGGATAGCAGCTTGCCTGTTCTCTGCTGTGCCGCTTCCCAACGAGAATCACAGTTAGTGTGATACGTTTTTTCCAGGTGGTGGGCTAGGTCCCCTCCCAGATCACCTTGCAAGCACAGATCTGCAGGACGTATTGGCAGCGGGGTCCAGAGGGGGAGAGGAACAGTTTGGGGACAGCTATGGAAGTCAGCACGGTTCCTCAGAGGCCCAGCGAGGTGACTGTGAGGAGGAAGAGGAAGCTAAGATGCCTTGCTCTGGTATCAGCCTGGTGAGAAGGGTGGCAGCAGCCACACGGCGAGTCCCTCGTGCAGAGCGGCCCACCATCTGCTCTGAGTGTGGCAAGGGCTTCAGTCGGAGCATCCACCTCGTCCAGCACCAGCGAATGCACACCGGGGAGCGCCCGTTCCTCTGCGGGGATTGCGGCAAGGGCTTCAGTCAGAGCTCTCATCTCATCCAGCACCAGCGGATCCACACAGGCCAGAAACCTTACACCTGTGCCGAGTGCGGAAAGAGCTTCAGCCAGAGCTCCAACCTCCTCAAGCACCGGCGCATCCACACCGGGCTCAAACCCTACGTGTGCAGCGAGTGCGGGAAGATCTTCAGCGACAGCTCCACCTGCATCAAACACCAGCGTATGCACACGGGCGAGCGGCCCTACAAGTGCCCAGCCTGCGGGAAAAGCTTCAGCCAACACTCCCACCTCCTCCAGCACCAGCGAGCCCACGACGGCATCCGGCCTTATGCCTGCGGGCAGTGCGGCAAACGTTTTGGGCAGAGCTCTGACCTCATTAACCACGCTCGTACCCACACCGGGGAGAAGCCTTACAAATGCAGCCAGTGCGGCCGGGGCTTCAGCGGCAACTCCAACCTCATCAAGCATACCCGCATCCACACTGGGGAGCAGCCATACCACTGCCCCCAGTGCGGGGAAAGCTTTCGGTTCCAGCCCCAGCTGGTGCGCCACCAGAAGCACCATGCGGAGTAGCCGGTGGAGAGGAGGAGGCCATGCGGACCAGAGGCAGCTAGCTGGTGTTGGGAGGATGCGCAGCTGCTCCCTGGACACGTCCTGTGGGGCGTGAATTTGGGGGGAGGGAGCCCTCGGAGCCTGTCCTCTTCTGGATAGGTCTGTGAGTGCTGCCTGACGTTCGAGCGAAGAGGGAGGCTGCTGCCGAACAAACTGGTGCACGTTCACCGCGGTGCAGTGGTGGTTCTGAGCCCCTCTTGGGCACGGGGAAAAGAAAGGTGCTTACACGGTGCGGTACATTCAAGGCCAGAGAGAAGAGAAGATAGAGATGTTCCAAGGATCAGTGCCTTTTAGTTCTAGTGGGGAGTGATTGTTATCCCAGTAAAAACCAGCTAAAATCCGTTTTCTCTACAAGCTGCCGGGGTTTTCCCTTGCAGTAAGGCCACAGCCTGGGATGATTGCTCCCCTTAAAATCCACATCTCCCACTTGCTGGTATTCTTGAGTTTAGGTGGTGTTAGCATCTATTTATTTTAAAAGCCCACAACACTGCTGGGTGCCTCTGCCCACATGCTGTGGGCCCAGCTGATGCTGGGCTGGGGCCACATCTATGGAACGGGGTTTTCCCTGGCTCATATGGTTGTAAAATTGACAGTTGCACAAACGACGCTGCTGTCTGACAGCTTACTCCTCAGCAGCAATTAAGTAAATTAACTTCCTAATGGGTATTTCTCTCAGATTCTTGTTTAGGTGCTTTCGTGGGTGGCACTTTATGAATGTTTTTGTAAGGCTTTTAAAAGTGTTTAGGATGACTTTTTTAATTGTGATCTTCTAATTGTCAGTTGATGAACAGAAAAAAAGGATGACGTTTGAAAAATAAGCTATGTCAAACTTTGATTTTATATTAAATGTTGAACATTTTTAACTCAAACGCTCTGGTTTTGAGTTGTTAATGATTACGAAGAGGTAATTACGACACTGACTTCTAGAATTTCTGTGATATTTTTGCAAACGGTTTTGACATCTTTAATAATGACTTTCTAAGGAATATGGGGGAGGCAGGATTCTGAGAAAGCAGAAGGAGCTGACCTCTGAAGAGATCTTCATGTTGAGGAGGAGAATACTACTACTGGGAGTCTGTCCTTAAAAGGAATTCTAGCTCAGGCGACCGCTTGGTACGGGGGAGGAGAGAACTGGCAGTAATAACAAAGATGTTAATATCTCTAGCATGGAAGAACTCCCTGTAATGAACATGGCAGTGTATTCCGAAATGCCTGTTCCACCCACGGAGCCGAACAGGGGAAGAAATCACAGTGTGCTTTAGGCAAGAAGCGATCAAATCTGTTGTGCTGGAGAATTTTTATTTTCAGCACAGCACATCGGCCTAATGCTAATGGTGAGCTTTCGCACCCTCCCAAGTAGGAGATGCCACTAAGGGCAAAGAGAACGGCCAGCACAGGATCCCAAGGAAACAAGCAAGCTGTGAGCAGGAGTGTGACTGTGTTACTGAATAATGTGGATCCTACCTCCCTTAGCCACCAGTTACCATTACAGAGGGCACAGCTTCACGCTCCATTGGCAGTAGATCTGGTTTAAGTCATTCAGTCTCACTCTACTCCCACCTTCTCCCCTAGAGCCTGGATTAATACAGCTGTGCTGAATAACTGTTCCCATGGCTGTGCCCTAAGTCAGATCCATAAGATGATCCACGTTTTTTAAATGACAGGCTTCGGAGAGTTAATTTTAAACCTCATCAGTCCAATCTAGAGCCCAACCTCACAGGCAGCAGGGTACGTACCACCGAGAGGCTTGGTGTCAGAGTACAGGCAGGCCAAAAGAGAAAGAAATAGCAGCCAGTATTGCTGTTAATTCCCAAGAAACACATCATTTAAGGTGTTTGTTACTTTTCTTCCTCTTTTTTTTTTTTCTTTTTGGGGAAGACTAGATTTGGAAAAGCCTGACACATTGCCTTTATTGTTTCTGCATTCCCCCAGCCCCATCAGGAAGACCCCCACTGCCGTAATATGATGGAAACTACAATGGGTTTCCGTGGTGCCCTTGCTGCACATACTGTTACCAAAACAGGTATTTATTCTGAGTGGTAGTTCTCCTCCATAAATGGCTGAAAGCATGTCTCTTGCCTCGGAATTGGAATACCAGCCCATGGTGTGTGTTTGTGGAAGAAGCACAGCCAGGCAATGAACAGGACGGTTACACCTGCACAGTAAACAGTGCCGGGGCACCGAAGCCGAGTAGTGTTAGCCCAGGTGAACTCCTTGGCACTCCTGCTTTAATGCTGCTTCTGTTAATTTTCAAACCAGGCACGTGAAGAACCTGCTGATGGGCATTATCTGCACTCAGGAGCCTTCATATAGACGCTGCTCCTCGGCAGCGCTTGCCCCTGTGCCTTCGCTCTGTTCCCTCTCGCCCTGACAAGCCAGGACACCTCATGCTCTCTCTGTTCAGCTGTTACAAACTCCCTAGTGCAAAGCCCACAGTGTAACATTCAGCTTAACGCATGGTTCCCTTACCTGGGGGTGGGAGAGAGCTGAGAAACAACGGTCTGAGAGCATTTTCTGTCCCCACACCTTTCATATTCTCTCTTAGTCATGCACAGAGGTACAGGAGGAATGGGCAGCGGGCCAATTTGTCACCAGCCTCTTTCCAGGAAAGGCAACCAAGAATGTCGTGAGGACTTGCGTGTAACTCTGCTGCATGATCTCTCAGAGACCTGCCTTTCACATTCCAAAAGTGCCAGGTTGCCATCTAACTAGAGATGGCCCAGACCACGCACTGGTTTTGGTGTTCCTGTGCCCTAGTCTAGACGTGTAGCTCTTGCAGGGTACCCTGATGGACAGCCTTGTCCTGCTGATGGTTCTTCAGGAGGAGTTACTGAATGTGGACTACTGCGAACGATTTTACTCCCAAATACTGTACACCAATACATTATGCAGAGCAGATGACTGGGAACTGAGCAGCCAGGTTCACTCCCTGGGGCTCTATTACACACTGGTGTAGACTTAACCTAACTGATCAGCTGAGTAAGGTGATCAATATTGTTGCCACTTGATGTGTTGAAGCACGTTCCCCTTCTCTTTGCTCCTATGCTTGAATTTAGTGATTATCTGCAGGCAGCTGTTTCCCTTTTCTCCTCCAGGTTCTCACCACCAGCTGCTTCACAAACACCAGTGTCCTCCCTCATTAACTTAAACAGTTTGTCCAATATTTTGACCAGGGATTCTTTCCGGTTTTCCCATCAACCAGAACAAGTTTAATCACGAAATCAGTGTAACTGAAGTGCTCAAACAGGAAATCAGTTAAGCTTAGCTGCAAGGGCTGCTTCTTAATTGATTTGCCTGCAAGTTGAGCTTTTCACAGGAGTGCGTGGATGTCAGGTCTCCCCAGCAACACTTGGGATGCTACCTGCACCCTTCCTTTCAAATGTCTTTGCAGTAGTACAGGACTGTTACTGCTCTTCAGAAACATTTTGAAATACATTTCTCTGCATGCTGCACATGTTCGAGTGTTGAACTTTTAGACTTAATAATTCATTTGAAATCCTCTAAAACCCCATGTTGTCGGGAGCGCCGTAACTCCAGACTCATTGATATATTCCGGGACACTTAGAAATTGTTTCAGGTACAATGTGGCATCTTTGCTTAATTAAGGAGTGTCTCTCATCAGGATGACAGGCTGCCCATGGAGACCTCTTGATTACAGAGCTCTGCTGCAGTAACCTTACTTTTACCACTATTCACAAGAATCAGCCTAAGTTGCGTCTTACTGAAACTGGGGAGTGAAATTTTCCACTCAGACACCACACTGTTCTGAACAGAAGGCAGCCTCAGATCTCTCTTCTCAGAAAATTACTATATATAAATACATATTTCTATTTAAAAAACACCCCAGCAACAAACAAACCACATTTCACTCCCCCGGTACTACTTAAAACATACCTTAGGCTCCGGGTCTGCTACCCACACAAGTTCTGTCGCTCTGGTCGTCAGGTGAAAGCCGATTTGTGCATGGGACCAAGTGCTCTCCTCCTGCTCCTGGCAGCTCAGCGCAGCAAAGATGCAGGTTCCAAGTTGCCTCTGTCAGTTCTGGCTGCTGGAGGTAGATAACACAGTCTCTGTACATCGGTTGCACTGGGATGTGTGCTAGCTGTGGTTTTGTTGATTTGAGTAGTGTTTCTTTCTCAGAATTCCTGAGCACTTTGCTGACAGTTTTAGCTTAGCTCAAGGGACTGGGGTTCTGAGTTCTAAAGGAAAGCGTTCATGTACCAGGCACACACATCCTTTCTGCACACATTTAGTAGCCAAGTCCATGCATGAAAATTTGTAGGACCTGCATTTTGGACAGGTATTCCTCAAGCTTTAACTGTGCAGGCCTACCCTTCAAAGCCCAAGATTGCCAAAAAACAGAAAGGCAACTGCAGGAAGAGCTTGTATAGCTAAGGCAGTCTTCGTTTCAGTAACCTCACCCTTCTTGCAGAATCCTACTGATCTGAGGATGAGGGAGGGGTTCCAGTTGCCCTTCTTGGGTGTTCTGACGGGGAGCTGCTGTCAGCAGCAGGGCTGCTCCCTAAGGGCAGCGTACGGCCAGGAGTAGCGAGCCAGGCTGGGCTGTGCCCTCACACGCAGGGCACAACCCCACAGTGCCGGAGGCCCCTGAGCAGTTCTCTTTGGGCTGAATTCCTTTAACCCATCCGTGCCCCTACGACCTCCAGTCAGAGGCCCATCTGCAGGGACCACAAGTGTCTTTTCCGTGACTGTACACAGACATAGCGGTAACGGATAAATGCAGTGGTGCTCTGGTAGGACACAGCTGTGCACCTGTAGGAGGTAAAGCCTTTAGCATTTTGTGATAAAGTTTTACTTGATCTCCACCTTACTGGAGCGTAAAGTCCTTGCCAAAACTCGCAGTTCCACTCACGGGCCAGACCTGCGGAAACACACGTTCTGGCTTTGCTAGGAAGCAGGGAATTTTAACAGGCTAAATAAATTCATCATTTAGCAGGCTCTCGAGTGTAAAAGGCATCCAGCTAGAGCTCAAACTCCCACTACCCTGCAGTACTTGCCCAAAGACAAGTATGCTGACTCCTCTGTTGCTCAGAAATAGGATAACTGGGATATGAAAATCCCCAACACCTGCTCTAGAGGGGCCGACGGAAACAACCGGGATGTCATCAGAAGGGGTTTCTACCCGGCAGTGAGGGCTGGCTGGAAGCACCACACCCTGTAACGAGTGCTCCTGTGCCGCTTCATGTGTTTTTCGGGCTCACGTCTCTGTTTCGGCATTGGCCCTGCATGGCAGACCCGCAGGTACAGCCAAGAGCCGGGGAGCAGCATAAGGGCCTCACCAGTGCGCGGGGTGACCGGAGTCGCTGCGGGGTGTCGGGCACCTTGCTAGCCGAACATCCCCCCAGCCAGAAGCGGCTTCCCCAGGGCTGGGTGACCGCTCGGTGTTTTTGTTGTCTTCCTCTCCCCGTTTGTCTTCACCAGCACCCTTCCTTCTCCCAGGAGGTTTGGAAGTTCCTTCACCGGGGGCGTTGAGGGAAGGAGGCACACGGAGGCCCAAAGTGAGCCCGAGCGCCAAAGTCAAACAAAGGGTGTTGCAGAGGCGTTAGGCGTGGAGGCCTGCAGCGCCACACGCTGCGTCCCGCCGGCCGTTCGCCGACCCCG
>NW_010237421.1:0-2848 GCF_000690775.1 Eurypyga helias | reverse complement strand
ATTAGTATTGTTAGTATTATTAGTGCCACTATAATATTCATTTCTATTCAGTTATTAAATAGATCTTATCTCAATCCACAAGGTTCCTTGTCTTTTCTTCCAATTCTCCTCCTCCACTGGAGGGGGGAGGGGAGGTGAGCGAGCGTGGTACTTCATTGCTAGCAGAGGTTAAACCACGACAAAACCTTATCTAGCCAAAATAACTAACACTCATATAAATTTTTGCTCACACCTCATTTTGAGGATGTGGCATATTTGGTTATGTTATTTTCCTTTGCACTATTTTTTTAATTTGCGTACAGCCAAGGACTGAAGAGGAAGTACCAAAATACTATGAAGCAAACTAGTCTCAGTGTTTGCAGCCCAGCGGGAAGTACTTAAAAAGTTTATTTGTGTTACAGTCTGAGCACTGTCTGGATGCTCCTTGTCCCTAAAAGGGTCCATTGCTAGCAGGAACAGGGCATTTGTAGTAATTTAAATAAGATGAGCTGGTACACATGAATGTTCTGGTTTCAATTTTCTGCAGAACTTGGATCCACCAGGGAACAATCAAAATTCTCCACAATGAGGACCAGCAACTTTCTGCTGTGTACAGAGACAAGGCAAAGGGTGGGTTGTCTCACTGGGGCTGCCTTTACAGTCAGTGGAAGAAAATTCTAGGTGGATGTTGTGCAAGTTGCTTCTTTCCCGCTAACACCCTCTTTCATTCCCTTAACTAGGCCAGCTGGACCTTTATCTCATCTTAAGCATAGCAGGAGGTGCAATCTTCTTTCTCATCTTTGTGATTTTGCTTATCTATTGTATCAGAAAGAAGAGAGCAGAAAGGCTTGAAGATGATGGTAAGTGTTTACAGGGGCTTTATGTTACTATCCAGCTACCTAAAATCTTAGAGCTCCCTGCTGACAGCGGCCCGCTGGGCAGGAGCTTCCTCTCTGCCTTGGCACGAGCAATAACCTGGCTTTGGCACATGGTAAATTTCTGCAGGTTGGCTGGCACTTACAGTCTTGTTTATATCGTATGTCAGTGCGTTGAACAAAAGACTTGATCTCAACCCCTTTTGTTTATTCGTGGGGAAAGAATTGCTCCTCTAAAGCTTGGCCAAGACCACCAGTTATGAGCATCCATGAGGCTAAAATATACAAGTAGATATCCCATCAGCAGATTTTTTTTCATTAAATTTATGTGGTGTAAAATTCAGATCCTTGAAGTCATTAGTCACATTTGGAAGCACTGTAGATAGTGAGAAGGGGCAAGAAAGGCTCAGCTTTTCTGTGGGTTTCCTCACAGAACTTGTCCTCTCTACAAAACAATGTCCTTGGAGGACTACCAGCACTGGAGGTCCAACCTGGGGCACTTGAAAGAGTTGAGGTTTTACGAGTGGGCAGAGATTTCATCTGTTGTCCAGCATCCATGCCTCTTTATGACCGTAGGAAATACTCTGGCAGAGTCTTCTCTGAGAGTGGGCTCTCAGTCCTAACACAGAGGTTGCCTTGCGTTACAGCCTGGGTGTTGCTCCTACTTCGGGTGGACAGGGGATGCTGAGCTGCCACTCAAGAAGGGTCGCCTGGCCCACCTGGAAGGGGAGGCTAAAGCAGGAGGGAGGTGGCCCTGGCAGGGCTTGTTTAAAGGCTTTTTTCTGAGTCCTGCCCCCACATGCTGTCAGGCTTCCTGTGTGGTCTCAAGTAACAGCTAGTCTCTCTGTGAGTCAAGTTAGGAAAACAGGAGTAAAAGCTCCTTTGTACACCACAGCAGTCTTTGTCAAGATAAAGAGGGCGGTGTCTGAAGGAAACCTCAGCGGATATTTCAAAGGTGGCAGTGGTCAGGCTGACAAGAAGGGTGAGCGTGACCTGACCGTGAGTAGCTCGCCATGGCCCTCCTGCTGCCCCTGGAGTATGACCATGAAGAATAGGCAAGCGCTTTCCCATCTTCCTGGGAGAGCTCACCATGGTGCAACCATGGACATCTCAGAAGGCTTGCCATGGCTTGTGAACGCAGCGCTGGTGTGAGGTCAGCCACCCGAGTGGTATTGTACGTGATGACTGTTCTTGTTTGAGTGGGTTACATGACTCCCTCAACTGTGCACTCCTAGCATATCCTCAGTTCTTGGGTCTGGATTCAGCAATAATTAAGGGGAAGAGAAGTCTGGTAAAATGAGAACTAATGTAAGAGGGTGAGTAGCCTCTTTGAAACAGTTTAGTGTGTGCTTAAGGCCATTTCAGTGTCCCACAGTCCCTAAGCTAAGCTGACTGACATTTCAGAAATGATGAGCCAGTGAGCAAAAGTCAGCTGGCATGAATTCACTTCTATGTGTGGGGAAATGAATGCTGTTAAAATGGACCTCTGGCTTCCAGGGGCCTGGAAATCCCAGCGCAGATAGTGGCAGGGCAGAGTGCTTTGATGCTGCTTCCCAGCGTTACATCTCACTTGCCCTTCAGTGGCCCGTTTCCAAAAGAGGACAGGGCAGCTCATGCTGGGGTTTTCCAAGGCCTCCCCAGCAAAGTTGTTTTCCTCAGCACAGAGAGGGCAGAGCTGCCCCGAATGACCCCAGCTATGTTGACCTCAGCCAGGCAACCACAAAGCTTTTGGGCATGCCCAGGAGGTGATTTTGGTTGCTCAGTGGAATAGCAGGCGCACCCAAGAGTGCCAGTGGCTTTCCAAGTAAGACCAATATTTGGCTTATTCATGCTTGGGCCAAGCACTTTTCCCTGGCTGTTTGACTTCCGCTTGGTACGTGCCTGACGGGCGGGATCCTTCTGTCGTTGCAGACGAGGAGCGGAGGATGCCGGCTCACCAGGTGGACAGTGAGATGTTGGTGCGGGAGTTCCCACAGCCGCCCTGCAACCCCACC